>NC_142270.1:5377492-5379992 GCF_052056855.1 Sturnus vulgaris
GTTTAGGGTTAGGGTTAGGGTTATTTGGTTTAGGGTTAGGTTTAGGGTCAGGGTTAGGGTTAGGGTTAGGGTTATTTGGGCTAGGGTTAGGGTTAGGGTTAGGGTTAGGGTTAGGGTTAGGGTTAGGGTCAGGGTTAGCGTTAGTTGGGTTAGGGTTATGTTTAGGGTTATTTTGGTAAAGGTTAGGCTTATGGTTATTGTTAGGGCTAGTTGGTTTAGGGTTAGGGTTAGGGTTGTTTGGTTTAGGGTTAGGTTTAGGGTCAGGGTTAGGGTTAGGGTTACTTGGGCTAGGGTTAGGGTTAGGGTTAGGGTTAGGGTTAGGGTTAGGGTTAGGGTTATTTTGGTAAAGGTTAGGCTTATGGTTAGTGTTAGGGCTAGTTGGTTTAGGGTTAGGGTTAGGGTTATTTGGTTATGGTTAGGTTTAGGGTCAGGGTTAGGGTTAGGGTTAGGGTTATTTGGGCTAGGGTTAGGGTTAGGGTTAGGGTAAGTGTTAGGGTTAGTTGGGTTAGGGTTATGGTTAGGGTTATTTTGGTAAAGGTTAGGCTTAGGGTTAGTGTTAGGGCTAGTTGATTTAGGGTTAGGGTTAGGGTTATTTGGTTTAGGGTTAGGTTTAGGGTCAGGGTTAGGGTTAGGGTTATTTGGGCTAGGGTTAGGGTTAGGGTTAGGGTTAGGGTTAGGGTTAGGGTTAGGGTTAGGGTTAGAGTTAGGGTTATGGTTAGGGTTAGGGTTAGGGTTAGGGTTAGGGTTAGGGTTATGGTTAGGAATTCCCATGCCTTGCTCCTCTCCCGCTTTTCCTCACTATCCCACACTCTGCTGGGAGCTGGAATTGGGTTAGTGTTATTGTTAAGGTCAGGGATAGGGTTAGGGTTAGGGTTATTTGGGCTAGGGTTAGGGTTAGGGTTAGGGTTAGGGTTATGGTTAGTTGGGTTAGGGTTATTGTTAGGGTTATTTTGGTAAAGGTTAGGCTTAGGGTTAGTGTTAGGGCTAGTTGGTTTAGGGTTAGGGTTAGGGTTAGGGTTATTTGGTTTAGGGTTAGGTTTAGGGTCAGGGTTAGGGTTAGGGTTAGGGTTATTTGGGATAGGGTTAGGGTTAGGGTTAGGGTTAGGGTTAGGGTTAGGGTTAGTTGGGTTAGGGTTATGGTTAGGGTTATTTTGGTAAAGGTTAGGCTTATGGTTAGTGTTAGGGCTAGTTGGTTTAGGGTTAGGGTTAGGGTTATTTGGTTTAGGGTTAGGTTTAGGGTCAGGGCTAGGGTTAGGGTTAGGGTTATTTGGGCTAGGGTTATGGTTAGGGTTAGGGTTAGGGTTAGGGTTAGGGTTAGGGTTAGGGTTAGGGTTAGGGTTATGGTTAGGGTTAGGGTTAGGGTTAGGATTAGTTGGGTTAGGGTTATGGTTAGGGTTATTTTTGTAAAGGTTAGGCTTAGGGTTAGTGTTAGGGCTAGTTGGTTTAGGGTTAGGGTTAGGGTTATTTGGTTTAGGGTTAGGTTTAGGGTCAGGGTTAGGGTTAGGGTTAGGGTTATTTGGTCTAGGGTTAGGGTTAGGGTTAGGGTTAGGGTTAGGGTTAGGGTTAGGGTTAGGGTTAGGGTTAGGGTTAGCATTAGTTGGGTTAGGGTTATGGTTAGGGTTATTTTGGTAAAGGTTAGGTTTATGGTTAGTGTTAGGGCTAGTTGGTTTAGGGTTAGGGTTAGGGTTATTTGGTTTAGGGTTAGGTTTAGGGTCAGGGTTAGGGTTAGGGTTATTTGGGCTAGGGTTAGGGTTAGGGTTAGGGTTAGGGGTAGGGTTATGTTTAGGGTTAGGGTTATGGTTAGTTGGGTTAGGGTTATGGTTAGTGTTATTTTGGTAAAGGTTAGGCTTATGGTTAATGTTAGGGCTAGTTGGTTTAGGGTTAGCGTTAAGGTTATTTGGTTTAGGGTTAGGTTTAGGGTCAGGGTTAGGGTTAGGGTTATTTGGGCTAGGGTTAGGGTTAGGGTTAGGGTTAGGGTTAGGGTTAGGGTTAGGGTTAGGGTTAGGGTTAGGGTTAGGGTTAGGGTTAGGGTTAGGGTTAGGGTTTGGGTTAGGGTTATGGTTAGGAATTCCCATGCCTTGCTCCTCTCCCACTTTTCCTCACTATCCCACACTCTGCTGGGAGCTGGAATTGGGATTCTTCACTTCCCACTCGGATCAGGACCTGGGTTAGGGTTAGGGTTAGGGTTAGGGTTAGGGTTAGGGCTAGGGTTAGGATTAGGGTTAGTGTTAGGGCTAGGGTTAGGGTTAGGGTAAGTGTTAGGGTTAGGGCTAGGGTTAGGGTTAGGGTTATGGTTAGGAATTCCCATGCCTTGCTCCTCTCCCGCTTTTCCTCACTATCCCACACTCTGCTGGGAGCTGGAATTGGGTTAGGGTTATGGTTAGGGTTAGGGTTAGGGTTAGGGTTATGGTTAGGGTTAGGGTTAGGGTTAGTGTTAGGGTTATGGTTAGGAATTCCCATGCCTTACTCCGCTCCCGCTTTTCCTCAGTATCCCACATTC
>NC_142271.1:4211047-4332385 GCF_052056855.1 Sturnus vulgaris
TCCTCTTCCTTATCTTCTTTCTTCTTCCTCTTCCTCCTCTTCTTCCTCTTCTTCCTCTTCTTCTTCTTCTTCTTCTTCCTCTTCCTCCTCTTCTTCCTCTTCATCCTCTTCCTCGTTTCCCTCTCCTTCCTCTCTCCAGGTGCCTCTGGATCACTCCATCCACACAGGGAGCCTTTCTCTTCCTCCTCGTCCTCCTCTTCCTCCTCCATGGAACATCCCCACGGATTCACATCCCGGGACATCCCCCGGGGCTCTGCCGGGGCCACGACCCGAGCAGGGCAGCGGGAGGAAGGGCAGGGCAAGGGAATCCTGAGGGATTCAGGGATCAGGGATCCCTTTGGGGTGGAGGCACCAGCCCCACATGTGGCTGGGACAGAAAAGTCAGCGAGGAAGAGCCGAGCCAACCCTGCCTCGACCTCCCCGCTCACCCCGAGCCTCCCTTTTCCCTTTTTTTTAATTTTTTTTTTCCCCTTCCCAGCCACGCATTCTTCAGCCCAAACAACATTCTTGGATGGAGATTTGAGGGAATCTGGAGGGACTCGGTCACCCGGAGACGGAGCAACAGCCGAGCGAGCGCTGCTGGAAATTCTGAGCGGGGCAGCTCCGGCCCCGAGCCCGGCCGGCAGCCCCGGCTGCTCCCGGAGCTCCTGGAATCGCCGCAGTTCCACGGGAGCTGCTCCACAGCTTCCCGTGCTCCGAGAGGGACAAAAAAAATCCCCAATTGGCCCTTCCCCGTCCCCGGCTGGGTGCTGGGAAATGCTGGGAAATGCTGGGAAGTGCTGGGAAGTGCTGGGAAATGTTGGGAAATGTTGGGAAATGCTGGGAAATGCTGGGAAATGCTGGGAAATGCTGGGGCAGAGTTTTCCCCATCCTGCCGTAATTCCACGCTTGGGATCTCATCTGATTCCTGCCTGGTGTCTCTGGGTCTGCGGGGTTGTTGTGGGGTGGGCTCGGTCCTGAGAGTTCCCAGCCCCACGGAATGTCCTTACAGCCCATCCCAAACTCCCAGCCCCATGGAATCCTTACAGCCCATCCCAAACTCTTGGTCCTATGGAATCCTTGCAGCCCATCCCAAACTTCCCATGGAATCTCCTTACAGCCCATCCCAAACTCTTGGCCCTATGGAATCTCCTTAGAGCTCATCCCAAACTCTTGGCCCTATGGAATCCTTACAGCCCATCCCAAACTCCCAATCCCACTGAATCCTTACAGCCCATCCCAAACTCCCAGCCCCACGGAAATGCCTCTGGATCCCCTCTGGATCCCCTCTGGATCCCCTCTGGCCTCAGTGTGTGGGCTCCATCCCCTTCCCTGCAAATCCCATTCCCTAAATCCCCTAAATCCCCCCCTCCCCGCGGGCTGTGCCGGGAGAGGCGGGCTCGGCACAGGGAGGGTCAGAGCTCCTCGCAGCCGCTGGAAAAAAAAAAGGCCTTGGAAAAGGTTAAGGGATTAATTTGGAGCAGAGCTGGAAACTCTGAAGCGTTTCCTCATCCCTGGACGTTCCCTCGTGTCCCTGGACTGCTCCCACACCTCCATGGATACGCGGCCAAACACATCTGGGGCTTTCCAGAGGAGCCTGCCGGGATTATCCCGGGACAAATCCTGCTGGGAGGAGGGCAGGGAGCTGCACAGGCCACCTGTAAGAGCCTGATGGAGAGATGGAGGCTTCAGCTGGCTCTTAAAATGAAAATAAAATAAAATAAATTTTTTTTAAAAATGAAATGAAATGAAATAAAATGAAATAAAAATAAAATTAAGTACAATAAAATTAAAATGAAATAAAACAAAAATAAAATGAAATGAAATAAATATAAAATAAAATGAATTTTAAAAAGAAATAAAAATAAAATAAAAATTAAAAATTAAAAATAAATACAATAAATAAAATAAAATAAAATAAAATAAAATAAAATAAAATAAAATAAAATATAATAAAATAAAATATAATAAAATAAGAATAAAAAATTAAAAATGAATAAAATAAATACAATACAATACAATACAATACAATAAAATAAAATTTAAAATTTAAAAATAAATACAATAAATACAGTAAATACAATACAATACAATACAATACAATACAATACAATAAAATAAAATAAAATAAAATAAAATAAAATAAAATAAAATAAAATAAAATAAAATAAAATAAAATAAATGTTGTTTATTTCATTTATTGGCCAGGTTACAGCAGTTGTGGGTCGTGGGTGAGCCCAGAGCTGCTGGCTTTGGGCAAGCCGTGTGTCCTGAAACCCCTCCAGTTCTGGTTACAATCATTATACACTTTTTATTACATTTTAATACATGGCTACCAATCACCATCACACCCAACACCTTTTACATTTACATATAACCCATCCCAACTGCTGAAATCACCACATTGTATCAGTGACTAGCCAATCATTGCAGTTAGTAGCCACATGTTAAACTTTGGGACTTGTTCTGCAGTGGAAATTTTTGAGATCTTTTCTCTACTTGCAGCATTGGCTTTCTTGTTTGCCTGTGAAAATCTTTTTGTTTGGTAAAACCATCTTTTGTTTGGGGTGGGTTTATCCTTTGCTCTGAGCCATAAAAGCCCCTCCCAGCTCCCTTTGCTCTTTGTGTTCTCGTCACCCGGTCACACTGGCCCAGCAATTCTGGTTTTCTGTATCAAACCTTGCTTTCCTTCCCATGGAACCTTCTGGATACCTGCACAGCTCCTCCCTTAAAGTCTCCTCCTTCCCAACAGCCCAGGGGTCGGGTTTGGGATGTGGATGTGCCCAGGGCTCTGGGGATCCCTGGGGCCAATCTCAGAAGGATTGGGATGCTGATCCCATCCCATCCCATCCTATGGATCCCATCCCATGGATCCCATCCCATCCCATCCCATCCCATCCCATCCCATCCCATCCCATCCCATCCCATCCCATCCCATCCCATCCCATCCCATCTCATCCATCCCATCCCATCCCATCCCATCCCATCCCATCCCATCCCATCCCATCCCATCCCATCCCATCCCATAGATCCCATCCCATCCCAGGTCAGGTTTGGGATGTGTGCCCGGAGCTCTGGGGTTCTCCAGCAGGATTGGGATGCTGATCCCATGTCCCGACCCTGATCTCCATCCCCAATGGGATGTGGCAGCACCTCCCTGTCCCTGGCAGGGCCCCAGGAAGCTCCAGGAGGTTTTCCAGGGGGAATTGCTCCATGATTTCTCCCCTCTGGGACACCGAGGCTCTGAAAATCTCCAGGTGCTCCCTGCAGTTGTGCACAGAGCAGCAGGAAAACTGTGGGGGTTCCCATTCTCAGATCCCCAATCCCTGATTTCCACAGCCTGCAGTGTTTCCATTTAAATCCCTGTAGGACAAATAAATCTCTATAGGAGAAATAAAATCCCTTATAGGAGAAATAAAACCCCTATAGGACAAAAGTAAATCCGTAAAGAACAAATAAAATCCTATAGAGCAAATAAAATCCCTATAGGAGAAATAAAATCCCTATAGGAGAAATAAAAACCCCATAGGACAAATGTAAATCCATAAAGAACAATTAAGATCTCTATAGGACAAATGTAAATCCATAAAGAGCAAATAAAATCCCTATAGGAGAAATAAAATCTCCATAAAAGAAATAAAATCCCTATAGGAGAAATAAAATCCCTATAGGAAAAATAAAATCCCTCTAGGAAAAATAAAATCTCTATAAAAGAAATAAAATCCCTATAGGAGAAATAAAATCCTTATGAGACAAATGTAAATCCATAAAGAACAAATAAAATCCCTATAGGACAAACATAAATCCATATAGGAGAAATAAAATCCCTATAGGACAAAAGTAAATCCATCAAGGGCAAATAAAATCCCTATAGGACAAACATAAATCCATACAGGAGAAATAAAATCCATCTAAGAAAAATAAATCCCTATGGGACAAACAAAATCCCTCTAGGACAAATAAATCCATCTAAGAAAAATAAATCCATGTAAGACAAATAAAACCCCTATAAGACAAATAAAACCCCTATAAGACAAATAAAATTCCTATAAGACAAATGTAAATCCATGTAGGATGAGCACAAATCCATGTAGGATAAATTAATTCCATATAGAGATTAATTAATTATGAACTGCCCTTCCTGGATCCCCCCAGCTCCGGGAAGGTCACGGCCTGGAGCTGCCCTCCCAAAAAGGCTGTTTGTGTCTGCAAAACATCTAAAATATGAACCAAAAAAAAAAAAAACCAAAAACCCAAAAAAAACAACAAAGAGAAAAGAGAAACATCAGCTGCCTGGGAAAGCCATCAGCATTCCTGCCTGCTCCTGCCACCTGGCATCCCAAAAAATTCCCAATTTCTCAGAGCAGGGTGAGCCCTGCCGGGGCACCGCAGCCACCTCTGCCCTCCCTGCCCTGCTCCAGCTTCTGCCGAGCTGCGAAATTCCTCAGGGAAAAAAAAATGCAGAAGGTTTGGGGGATTCTTCTATGAAAGGGAAAAAAAAAATAAAGAAAGAAAGAAAGAAATAAAACTCCTCGGAGATAAACAGGAGGAAGGAGCGGGGCGTGGGCGGCGCTGCTGCTGCTGCTGCTGAACGGAGGATTTGGGGGGGACTGGGGGGGTCCTGGCAGCGATTTTGGGGAGAAAAAGAAAATCTGGGAGGAGGTGGAGGTGTCCCTGTGCCACGCCCCGGGATTTGGGGTGCAGCCCTGCTCCCCTTTCCCGCTTGAGCTGGGATTTGTGGGATCATTCCCTCAGCCCTATGGAGTTGAGACAGGCTGGATTTGGGGTCTGTGGGCAGCCACAGCCGGGCTGGGGATGGGTATTGGGATTTGTGGGATCATTCCCTGGACCCTTTGAAGCTGGGATGGGCTTATGGGGTCCGTGGGCAGTGCAGCCGGGCTGGGAGTGGGCTCTGGGATTTGTGGGATCATTCCCTGGATCCCATAGAGCTGGGAGAGGTTGGAGCAGCCGGGTTAGGATTGGGGTCTGGGATTTGTGGGATCTTGGATTTGTGGGATCATTCCCTCAGCCCCATGGAGCTGGGAGAGGTTGGAGAAGCCGGGCTAGGATTGGGGTCTGGGATTAGTGGGATCATTCCTTCAGCCCCATGGAGCTGGGAGAGGTTGGAGAAGCCGGGCTAGGATTGGGGTCTGGGACTAGTGGGATCATTCCTTCAGCCCCATGGAGCTGGGAGAGGTTGGAGCAGCTGGGCTGGGGTTGGGGTCTGGGATTAGTGGGATCTGGGATTTGTGGGATCATTCCCTCAGCCCTATGGGGCTGGATTTGGCTGGATTTGGGGGCTGCGGGCTGCAGCTGGGCTGAGGATGGATATTGGGATTTGTGGGATCATTCCTTAGGTCCTGTGGAGCTGGGAGAGGCTGGAGCAGCCGGGCTGGGGGTGGGCTCTGGGATTTATGGGATCATTCCCTGGAGCTGGGAAAGGCTGGATTTGGGGTCCATAGGCAGCGCAGCCGGGCCGGGGTGGGCTCTGGGATTTATGGGATCATTCTCTGGAGCTGGGAAAGGCTGGATTTGGGGTCTGTGGGCAGCGCTCGGGCGGGGGCTGTCAGCCCGTGAGCGATCATCAGCCATGATCAAAGCGGCTCCTTCCCCTGCATGCGGATGCTTGGAAATCTCCCGGCTGCTGGCAGGGGGAAAACAACCCCCGCTGCTGGCTGAGCTGCTCCAAAAAAAAAAAATATCAGGGGATTTTGGGGGGCTGGGAGGGGCTGCTGCCTTGGGCAGAGCTGCGGAGTGTCCAGAGCCCCACGGGCCGAGTCAAAAAGAGGGATCTGAGGAGCTGGAATCTGCTCGGGAAATGGAAGAGGGGGCGATGGGACAGCGGCCAGGCCAGCCCAGGCACTGCCCGGGGCTGTCCCCACGGCCGCGTCACCTCTGTCCCTCTCACGGGTGGGATTATCCCGGCGGGACATCCCAGGACTGCAGGCAGAGGTGGACGGAGCTCAGCTCCCTCATCCCGGCCCTATTCCTATTCCTATTCCTATTCCTATTCCTATTCCTATTCCTATTCCTATTCCTATTCCTATTCCTATTCCTATTCCTATTCCTATTCCTATTCCTATTCCCCTTCCCATTCTCATTCCCATTCCCATCCCCATTCCCCATTCCCATTCCTATTCCTATTCCTATTCCTATTCCTATTCCTATTCCTATTCCCATCCCCATCCCCATTCCCATTCCCCATTCCCATCCCCATTCCCCATTCCCATTCCCATTCCCATTCCCGGGGATTGGGGTGATCCGTGCAGGGTGGCCTTGGAGAAATTCCCGTCCTGTTTTCCCAGGATTTCCGCCTCTCTCAGGGCTGGGAGCTCACTCCGAGCGGGCACCGCTGGCTCCTGCTGCCCTCGAGGGGTGGGAAAAGCTTTTCAAAAAAAAAAAAAAAAAGGGGTTCAGCTCCTTCTCCTTCCTGGATTCACGCACGAATCCATGGCAAATGCCTGCCCGCAGAAACATCTGGAAAAGCCCTTTCCCCCCCCCCCAAAACAGCTGCAACCGCGCGGCCCTGACCCCTCCACCTGCTCAGGGTTTGTGCCTCGGCTCCATCCCAGCCCCCAGACCCCCCCCCGGGGGTGTCTCCCCCTTTTCCCCCTCTCCATCCTCCCCTCTGGAATTGCACAATGGAGCACATTGTGTCCGGGAGCCTCTCCCTGGCTCCCGGGCTCGGTTTTATCTCTCCCTTCAAAGCCGGAGGGAACCCTCCGAGCCAGACACGCGGCCCCAGCTGTGCCGGGAATGCGGGGAGGGCTGAACCCGGGCCATGGGTCTGGATTTGGGATGCTCTGTGCCCTCCTTTTGCTGTCCCGGGAATTCAGGAGGGGTTGAACCCGGATTTGGGATGCTCTGTGCCCTCCCTTTTCTGTCCCGGGAATTCAGGAGGGGTTGAACCCGGATTTGGGATGCTCTGTGCCCTCCCTTTGCTGTCCCGGGAATTCAGGAGGGGTTGAACCCTGATTTGGGATGCTCTGTGCCCTCCCTTTTCTGTCACAGCCCCGTGTCAGGGCCACAGGACAACCTCGAGGTGTGAAAACCCCGGAAATATTCCTAAAATTCCCAGGAAAGGCCACTCCGATTGCTTTTATCCCTCTGGAAAGGCAAGGAAAGGGAAGGGGGTGCCCAAATCGAGGCCAACCCAAACACGGAGCTCAGCGCTGGGTGAGCTGCGAACCCCCCCAGGAATAACCTCAAGGGAAAAACGCTCCTGCTCCCGGGATTTCCTGAATTCCCGATGGAATTCGGGAGCTCCCGCTTGTTCCCTGCCGGAGCCGCAGGGAGGGATCGCTGCCCTGCTGATGTGGAAGCTCTGGGTCTGCTCGGCTCCCCAGGTTCTCCTGCCGGGAGGAGGCAGCGGCGGCCGCTCCTCTCCCTCCTCTCCCTCCTCTCCCTCCTCTCCCTCCTCTCCCTCCTCTCCCTCCTCCCTCTGTCTCCCTGCTCCGATATTCCCATTTTTCCAGCGGGAACGTGCGGCTCCGCGGTGATTCGGGCTGCAAGGAACAGCTCGGCTCCCACCGCCCCATCATCCCCTCTCCAGCAGCGAATCCTCCCAATCCCAAAGCGCTTTTCCAACAATTCTCCGCTTCCAGCGAGTCTGACCTTTTCATTAATAAATCAGCCGCGTTATTGGAGGGATGAATAATTCACCATCACACCCAGCCCCGCGCTGTAGAATTTAATGAATCCTCTCACGGAACGCCCCCGAGGGCTGCGGAGGGATGGGGATGGGTGGGGATGATGCCAGCGGCTCCCGGCGATGCTCCAGGAGCATCCCAGCCCCGCTGATGGCTCCGGGATATTCCAGCAACGCACCCCGGTCATTCCCTCTGGCGATATTTTTTTTTTTTTTTTTTCTCCGCGTGTTTTAAAAGGGGAAAATTCCCTTTTGCTATGGAGTTGCTGGAGGAAAACCCCCGCAGGATCCCCGAGCTTTTCCTCTGGGAAATAATTTTGCTTTTCCCGACCTTTTCCAGCCGCGGCTGTTCAATAACGGGAGGTCCTGGGTAAATGTCTCCATCCAGGTGTGTTGAACAGAGAGCCAGGAGCAAACACCGACCCCCAGGTGTTGGATTGGGAATCACCCCCCAAAATCCTGGCAGGATTTTGGATCCTCCTCCCGCTGTCACTCGGAGGGGCTGGGAAGGGTTTTTCCCATAAAAGTTTCACCCCGGATGGTGCCAGGGATGATCTTAGGGGGTCTCATCTCACTCCCTGGGGGGGGTTCCCCTCATTTTTCTCGCCTCTGCCCCCTAAATCCATAAGGAAATCCCCGCCGTGCTGGCAGGGAAAGCCGCAGAGGCTCGGGGTTAATTAGCGAGCAGCCTAACGAGGTCTGGTATTAATTACGGGTCCCCTCGGCCAGGAAGCAGCCGCGCAGTGACGTGGCCGGTGCATGGGGGGCTCGCCTGTCCCCCCACCCGAGCTCAGCACCCATGGGTGCGAGGGGACCCCCTGGGCACCCCAATTCCAGCTCTGCCAGGGCCCTGCAGGATTTGGGAAGCAAAATCCCGCTCTCCTTGTAGGGGACACCAGGGTGGAGGCCCCCAGCCGTGTCCCCACTGATGTCCCGTGGGATTCTGGGCTTGTCCCACAGCAGAGAGGAAGAATCCCAGGATGATTTCGCTTGGAAAACCCCCCGAGGTCATTAGGATGGGCTGTGGGGTGGCTTTCGGAGCAGGCACTGATCCCGCTGATCCAGGGCAAACTTTTCCCGGTCCCAGCAGCCCCCGGAGCCTCCCCGGGCGCTGCCTCTCCCCCCCGAGCGGGGCAGGGAATGTGCTGGAAAATCTCCGCGTTTCCTGCAGCTCCAGAGGCGCAAATGTTGCCTTTGGCCGCGGCCGCCCGCGCGCGGCTGAAGGAGCTTTTTGTCGGGAAAAAGGCGGCGGGAATTATTTGGAATCTCCTGCCAGGTTTCTCCTCCTGCCCTCCTTCTCCCAATTTATCCCGAACATGATCCCAGGGCGCTGGAGCATCACCGGGACAACCCAAAAGCCCAAGTCCCTGTGATTCCAACTCTTATCCAGCCTTTCCTCCCTTCCCCGGGCTCCCTCCTCGCTCCTTCCCAGCCCTCCCAATTAAACGCTTCCGAGCGAGCTGGTCTGGGAGCTCCGCAGCTCCAGAAATCCCAGCAGGTCTCCTCTGAGCAGGATCTTCAAAGGCTTTCTCTGCTCTCAGAGCTGCTGGAGCTCCGGGGCGGATGCAGGAATGCGGGAATGGGCACAGGGATAACAAAGGCACGGCACAAGCCAGGCTTTTTTAGGGAATTCCAGGCCGAGATTCCAGCTCCCAGTCCCTCCTGCGTGGCTGAAGCCGGGGTGCAGCTCCCAGGGACAGCCAGGATGGGGCTGGATCATGGAAAACTCCCCTGATCCATCTCTTGCTCCAGCTTTGGCTTCCACAGCTCTGGGAGGAGTTTGGTTCCTGCCCCAGGAGGGCTCGGACAGGTCCAGCTTTCCCTGTGTCCACGTTCATTCCCAATCCTGCAGGAAACCACAGAACCCTGCGGAGTTTGTGAGAGCCAGGCAGGAATTGTTCCTTGTTGGAAATGCCCGGAAGTTGGGTGGGAGCATCAGTGGTTTTCCTTGGAGCTGGATTTGCTGATGTGGTCACTCATCTGTCTGTCCATCCATCCATGGATCCATCCTTGCATCCATCCCTGCATCCATCCCTGCATCCATCCATCATCCATCCATCATCCATCCATCCATCCATCCATCCATCCCTGCATCCATCCCTGCATCCATCCATGGATCCATCCATCATCCATCCATCCATCCATCCATGGATCCATCCATCATCCATCATCCATCCATCATCCATCATCCATCCATCATCCATCCATCATCCATCCATGGATCCATCCATCATCCATCCATCCATCCATCCATCCATCCATCATCCATCCATCCATCATCCTTCCATCATCCCTCCCTCCCTCCCTCCCTCCCTCCCTCCCTCCCTCCCTCTCCCCCCATCACCCCCCACCCCACAAGGGGATCACAGGGGCAGGGAGGGCACTGAATCCCTCTGGAGATCTTTGGGATTTTCCTGTTGGGGTCTGGGCATGGCCGAGGGCACCGTGGCCGTGCAGTCTCTGGGCTCCTGGCAGGGCTGGGGCTGCTGGCGAGACACAGCTGGACTCTGGCTCTGCTTTTTCCAGGCCCGTGTCCCGCTCTCTGTTCATCCGATGTGTTTTGATTTCCTATTAGAGCAGAGAAAAACAAGGCTCTTCCAGCAGGATGGATTCCTCCAGCTCCAGCAAAACCCCAGTGCTGGAAAACAACCCGGGGGCACCTGCTGCCTTCTCCCCTCCCTTCTCCTTCCCTCTCCCAGCCCCACAACCCCTCCAGGGAATGCTGGATCCCTTTTCCAGAGGGAGAAGGATGCAAATTTTCATCCATCCAGCTGCTGGTGCCTCCCCTTTCCTCCCAGAACCTTCCTTGCTCCGGGCAGGCTCGGGTAGTTTTTATAAGGAACAGGAAGCAGCGATGCTTTTCCTGCTGCTCCATCCCTTTCTCCAGTCTGGGGGCTGCGGGAAAGGGCCTGGAGCATCCACAGGCAGGCGGGATTGATCCTGGGAGGCCGCGGGAGCGGCTCCCGGAGCATCTGGAAGCGGCGGCGCGGATGCTTCGGGGATGAAAACACTTCCTGCGCCTCCACCTCCACCTGACATTTGGGAACAGCGGAGCCGCGGCTCCCGGGAGCTTTCCAGATTCCTTTCACTGGAGCCGTCACGGGAACGGCGAGGGAGGGAGGGAGGGAGGGGGAGGCGGTGTCGGGGCAGCGGCGGCTCCGGGACAGCCTGGACGGGAGCCGAGCCCTGCTCTTGTCCCGGGAACAGCGGGTTTATCCCCAGAACCGGGAATTTATCCCAGAACCGGGAGTTTATCCCGGGCCAGCCCGGGCTGGGTTGGCTCCAGGGCTGGGTGGGTGCTCAGCACCCATTCCCCATGGCCCTGGTGGCACCACGGGCTGTGCCACCCGCGGGGAGGTCCCTGCCAGGGGTCTCTGGAATATTCTGTGCTCCTTTCCCCATCCGGCCCTCTGTCCCTGTCCCCAAACGCCCCAGGTGACACCAGCGGGGCTGTCCCCTCCTGCTCAGCTCCAGCAGAGCCCCCAGGGCTGTGGGATGTCCCCATTTCGGGGTTAATTCCCGTTTTGGCCCTGCTGCAATTTGGCATTTCCATGCTGGAGCAGATTTTGGGATGGTGCCGCTGCAGCAGGGGGTGCTGGGGCCCCCGGGATTTGCTCTGGATCTGCTCCAGCCTCTGGAAAACACGGGATGGGCACGGCTGGAGGCCAGCAGCTCCCGGGAAGGATCCTGATGTGATTTTTATGGGATTGGCAGCTCCGCTTCTCCCTCAGTCAAAGGGATTGTGCAGAGCTGAAGGATGAGCCGAGTTCCCCCAGGGAAGCAGGGAAATGTTCCTTTTCCAGCCTGCAGTGATGGATTTGGGATGAAATGTTGGGGTGGAAGGGCTGGCAGGGCTCTGAGGCTGCAGCTCGCACGGAACACAGCAGGACAGGGAAAAAACAACCAGGAAATTCCTGCCTGATCCCGGCTCCTGGGGACAGGATGAGGTGAGGAACAGTGCCGGGATTGTCCCTTGGGAAGGGAGAAAGGAAGGGGAAAGCTGGGATGGGGCAGGTGCAGGTGGCTCTGACACCTTGCCAAGGTTTCCTTGGAGGCTGAGGGAATTCCCAAGGGATGGGGGATGCAGGGAGCTGGGAAAGGGGATGTGCCTGAGGTTGGGGACATCCAAGGAAAGGCCCCTCAGGCCCCTGACCCTGGAATTCCCAGGTGTGGGATGAGCAGCACCTGAGGGAAAACGATGGCGTTGTCCAGGGAGTGACCAAACTCCTTTGGGATGGGAATTTGCATTTTCAGCCACAAATTCCAGCCAAATTCCAAGCCTGGGGGAGGTGGTGATGACCCAGGGAAGGTTTTCACTCCAGGCTGGAGCTTTCCTGGGATTTGGGGACACCCGGCATGGCAGGGAGTGGCTCCAGGTGAGATTTGAGTCTCGCCTGAAGGGTTTTTAGCCATGCCAGGGGTCCGTGAGCTGGGATTTGCTGTGGAAATCTTTGTGCCCCCATCCGAGGATTTTCAGGGCTCTGAAATCCCGGGAAGATGGAAAGTGCAGGTCTGGAGGTGGCCTGCAGGACCAGCTGTTTACTTGGGGAACGAGGGAGGAAATAACACAAAACCCTCCAAGGATGCCGGGCTGGGAGGATTTGCAAATTCCAGAGAGGACAGAGGGGTTAGAAAAATCCGCAGGAAGAGCAAAGGCCCAGAAGTTCGGAAAATGAGAAGCGAATCCATCTGGAAGGGACCCTGGAACAGCAACAGAGCTGAGAGAGAGACCCCCTTTTTTCCTTTTTTTTTTTTTTTTTTTTTGGGGAGGGGGGGGAAGGGGCTCTGTCAGCTCTAATCCCAGCTTTTCCAAGGATTTTGGAAGTGCCTCGGTGAGCGCTGACCTCTGCCCAAACCCCTCGAGCTGATGTCGGTCTCTGGCTGCAGCCTCGCTATCCCGCGGGTGCCAGCTGGGATTGCAATTCCCGGGATAAAAAAGTTCCCTCGGCCCTGCCCCAGGGCTCCCAGCCCAGCCCCGGGGCCACGGAGGCACCTCGGGGGTGGAGGGTGGCTCACAGTCCTGGGGTGCAGAGGGGTGGGAAATAAATCATCCATAAAAATCAAGGAATTAAACAGCTGCAGCTCCTGGTGGAATCTGGAAGCTGGAACCTGCTCCTCGCTGGGCAAACCACAATTAATTTTATTTTAATATTTTTTTTAAAGAAAATTAATTAATAAATCTCTCTCCTGATCCTTTTCCTGTGCCCCACAAACCCAGAGGGGCTCAGCTTTTCCCTCTCCAATCCCTGCAGGATCAGATGCAGGAATTCCCTGGAATGGGAGAGCTTGGGGTGCTCCTGGATCATCCCCAACCCTTTGGGCACTGCCAGGGAAGTGTCCCCTGCCGTGGGGTCATCAGGGAAAGATTTAAAGGGGGAAATGGGGAAGGTTTAAGTCGGTTCCATAAGATTAAAGTCGGATTAATTGGGCCTTAATGGCTCTGCCACAAATTCCTTCTGGGAGCTGCTCCCAGAGCTCCCTTGCTAATTAAACAACCTAATGAAGGGATTTGATTAAAGGTAGCGAAGTCGTCGTGGCTGCCCCGGTGCCTTGTAGGAACCTGGGAATAAAATCTGTGAATAGTCTGGGAATGCTGATTCCTCGGGAGCTGGCGTGCTTTAAACGCTGATTTGGCCGTGATTAATTGCCCTGGTCCCTGTTTGTCACCTGTGGGGACACCCTGGCACGACAATCTCGACCCTGGCACAACAATCCTGACCCTGGCACGACAATCCTTGACCCTGGCACGACAATCCTGACCCTGGCACGACAATCCTTGACCCTGGCACGACAATCCCGACCCTGGCACGACAATCCTGACCCTGGCACGACAATCCTGACCCTGGCACGACAATCCCGACCCTGGCACAACAATCCTTGACCCTGGCACGACAATCCTGACCCTGGCACGACAATCCCGACCCTGGCACGACAATCCCTGACCCTGGCACGACAATCCTGACTGTAGCACCAGCCCGAGTGCCAAGAGCTTGGAATAAGAGGGACAGGCACGGAATTCAGGGATTCCGCGGCTTTGTGGGGAATAAATCCAGGTTTTTTTTCCAGCAGGAATGCCGCAGCCCGAGCAGGGAGTGATGGATGTGTGGGAAGGGCAGGGAACGAGGATCCAGAGGCGGCCTTGGCTCCCTGGGATGGAGCTGGGAGCCGGCGGGGAGGGCAGGCAGGAGCTGCCGCAATGAACGGCAGTAATTAGATTAATTAATGATACCAACGATACCAACGGTGCCGAGAAGAGCGGGGAGAAGGGTCCGGGCTGGTCTCCGGCAGGGAGAGGGGGAAGGAGCCGCGGGAGGAGCGGGAGGAGCGCGGTGACCTCTGCGGGGAGAGCGGCTGAGCCATTACCCAGCTCCGCCGGCTGGGCCGGGATCTGAGCCCGGATCTGAGCCAGGCTCTGGCCCGGGATCTGGGCCGGGATCTGAGCCGGGATCTGAGCCGGGATCTGAGCCGGGATCTGGGCCGGGATCTGAGCCGGGATCTGAGCCGGGATCTGGGCCGGGATCTGGGCCGGGATCTGAGCCAGGCTCTGGGCCGGGCTCTGAGCCGGGCTCTGAGCCGGGATCTGGGCCGGGATCTGAGCCGGGATCTAGGCTGGGCTCTGAGCCAGGCTCTGGGCCGGGATCTGGGCCGGGATCTGGGCCGGGATCTGGGCCGGGATCTGGGCCGGGATCTGAGCCGGGATCTGAGCCGGGATCTGGGCCAGGATCTGGGCCGGGATCTGGGCCAGCCGCGCCTCCGGGAGCGGGGCTTAACCCCGGAGCTGGGATGTGCCGCAGGGAGGCGGCGATGGGGAGATGTGGGATGTGGGAATGCAGGGAATGTGGGGGTGTGGGGATACAGGGATGGGAGATGTGGGGGTACAGGAATGTGGGGATGCGGGGATGTTGGGATGGGGGGATTCAGGGATGCAGAAATGCAGGGATGCAGGGATTCAGGGATGCAGGGATTCAGAGCTGCAGGGATGTGGGGATGCAGGGACACAGGGATGAGGGGATTCAGAGACACAGGGATGTGGGGATATGGGGATGTTGGGATGCAGGAATTCAGGGATTGGGATTGGGATACATCCCAATTCAGGGATGAAATCCTCCGGCTCCTGGAGGCTGCCAGGTGTCCCCTTGGAGGGGAGGGAGGATCCAGGTTCTGTCTCCAGACTTTGTGTTTGTACCCCGGCAGTGAAGGGGTGGAGGGATGGGGGATGAATCCCATCCCTCCCTGCTCCCTCCAGTGCCAGATCCCTGCCTGGGTGCAGGCCTTGACCAAGAGGGATCTGCATTCCCGGATTCTCCATGAAAACTCAAAGAAATTCCCATTTTATCCCATCCTTCACACATCCCCAGCCCTGCTGAGGATGGAGGCTCCGGTGCCACCCCCATCATTCCCATCCTTAACTCTCCCACGATTGGGGTTGTTCCTGCACCCATCCGGGGGAATAATTGGGAATATTGGGAATCATTGGAAGCTGCTGAGTGGAGTTAATCACTTAGAGAACCCGAGCTGCCCTGGAATTCCTGGGAAGAGCCCGAAATTCTGCTGGACATCAAATCCAGCCATTCCCATTCCCAGGGCAGCTCCCAAGGGACTCCAGCTGCTCTCTCTCACCTCAAATCACCTGGAAAATCCAGCAAAGACGGGAAAGATATTCCAGCAGAGAGGAAAAGTGGGAATTGGGAAGCTGTGCCCATGGAGAGGTGCCAGGAAAGGGCGGGGATGGAACAAAACGAGGTGGGAAAAAAGGGAGGAGCTTCATTTATTTGCTGTGTCCCTTCATTCCCTTTCCTTCCCCTTTTCCAGGGAACAGTTTGCAGCCAGAGCTGGAGCAAAACCATTCCCAGGAAAACAAACCTGGATCCCGACCTGGGATGGACCATCAGAACCTTTGGGGCATCCGGAATTTGGACCAAGGTGGGATTTTTAACTTCCAGCTGTGATTTCCAGCTCAGCCATCCCCAAATCCCCATCCCAGCAGGCTCCACGTCCCGCCTTTGACATTCCCAAATAATCCCTGGAAAAGCAGGGCGAGAGCAGCAGAGCTGGACAAGCCCCGGGGTTTCATTTTTGCTGGAAAGTTCCCATATTCTGCTTTTTTTTTCCTGCTCCAAAATGATACAAAAACAGAGGCAAACAAAACCTTTGGAAAAATCTCCCTTCGGAGCTGAAACAGATTTCAGGGTTTTTTTAAAAATACAATCAAAACATTTTCCTCCTATTTTTACCTTCAGCAAAGCCCTCAGTGGGAAATGAAGGCTGTTTTTGGGATGAGATACCACTGGAATTTTTAGGGATGAGGTTTCACTGGAATTTTTAGGGATGAGGTTTCATCCGCAGCACTCAATTCCCTGGGGTGGGAGCTGGGGGATTTCAGGATTTTGGCCGAATTCTGTCCCCCAGAAAGTGCTGCCCCATTTTCAAGCAAAGCCTGGGGCTGAATAAACGGAATTTTGTGGGATTTCTCCCCAATTTGTGAGTGGTGATTCCCAAATTTCCCAGCTCCCAGTGCTGCTGCTCCCACACAGGAGGTGATGAAATTCCACACAGGAATTTGGTGCCTCTTTCCCTCTGGAATGGCTGAACTTATTGCTGCCCCATTTTCAGGCAAAGCCTGGGGCTGAGAAAAGGGAATTCCAAGGGAAGGAAGGATCTCAAGGGAAGGATCCCAAGGGAAGGAAGGAACTCAAACAAGGAATTATCCCAAGCAAGGAAGGATCCCAGGAAAAGGATCCCAAGGAAAATATCTCAAGGGAAAGAAGGATCCCAAAAACCAAGGAATTATCCCAAGGAAAAGATCCCAGGGAAGGAAGGATCCCAGGAAAAGGATCCCAAGGGAATGAAAGATCCCAGGAAAAGGGAAGGATCCCAAGGGAAGGATCCCAAGCAAGGAATAATCCCAGGGAAGAGCCCCAGCTCTGCCCGCAGCACAGTGGCCCCAAACCAATGTCCCCTTCCCCATCCCTGTCCCCATCCCTGTCCCTGTCCCTGTCCCCATCCCTGTCCCCGTGTCCCTGTCCCCGTGTCCCTGTCCCTGTCCCTGTCCCTCTCCAGAAGCTCCAGAGCGGCTGCTGGGCTTTGCAGGGATAAAAAACTGGAAAACTTCGGGATTGTGGCCTGGAGTGGCTGGGAGCTGGAGCAGGATGATTTAATCTGCCAGAAATGCGAGCTTTGGTGAGGCCTGGATCCCTCCCTGCGCTTAAAGCGGCCACGGGGGCGGCGGGGAGGGGGACGGGGACGGGGACGGGGTGCAGGGAGGGTCTGGGGGTCAGGGAGGGTTTGGGGTTCAGGAAGGGTTTGGGGGGTCAGGAAGGGTCTGGAGGTCAGGAAGGGTTTGGGAGGTCAGGAAGGGTTTGGGAATCAGGGGGGATTTGGGGTTCAGGGTGGGTTTGGGGTTCAGGGAGGGTTTGGGGTTCAGGGAGGATTTGGGGTTCAGGAAGGGTTTGGGAATCAGGGGGGATTTGGGGTTCAGGGAGGGTTTGGGGTTCAGGGAGGGTTTGGGGTTCAGGGAGGGTCTGGAGGTCAGGAAGGGTTTGGGGGTCAGGGAGAGTTTGGGAATCAGAGGGGATTTGAGGGTCAGGGGGGATTTGGGTTCAAAGAGAGTTTGTGGTTCAGAGCGGATTTAGGGTTCAGGGAGGGTTTGGGGTTCAGGGGGGATTTGAGGGCCAGGGAGAGTTTGGGGTTCAGGGGGGATTTGGAGTTCAGGGAGCTCAGGGAAATTTTGGGGTTTGGGGGAGTTTGAGGGATCTCAGGAAGGGTTTGGGGTTCAGCGGGGTTTGGGGGGGGGGGTCAGGGAGCATTTGGGGGGGTCTCAAGAAGAGTTTTGGGGTCAGGGAGGGTTTGGGGGATCTCAGGAAGGGTTTGGGGGGTTCATGGAGAGTTTGGGGTTCAGGGGGAAATGGGAGGGGAGCGCTCCCAGGCCGGGGTTCAGACTGGGGAGTGTGGGGGTGTGAGCCTGAATTTTCCATCCCAAACCCTTCCCCTCATTCCCAAACCCCTTCCCCTCATTCCTAAACCTTCCTCTTCAATTTCCAAACCCTCCCTTTCCACTTCCAAACCCTTCCATTCCAAAACCCTTCCCTCCCATTCCCAAACCCTTCACTTCCACCTCAAACCCCTTCCCCTCATTTCTAAACCTCCCCATTCCATTCCATTCCCATTCCCATTTCTATTCCCATTCCCATTCCTCCCCTGTCCCTGGCTCGCACTCCTGGGAGCTTTGCCCGTGGATTTAATGCCCAGAGCAGCAGCTGAGCTCCATCCAGGGCTATTCCTTGTTTTCCCTTTTTCCTTTAAACACCTGGCCTGGACCGGGATCAGCTCCTTTGGCTGCTTTTCCTGCTTGGAAGGAAGCAGAGCTTGTTCTGTGCAGCCTGGCCCGGCCTCTGGCCAGATGTGCTGGGAAACTGCACGTCCTGATCCTCAGGGATCCTCAGGGATCCTCAGGGATCCTGCTCCAGGTTCTGGGATCCTCAGGGATCCTGTTCCTGCTTCAGGGATCCTTTTCCAGATTCTGGGATCCTGCTCTAGGTTCAAGGATCTTTCTCCAGGATCAGGGTTGCTCAGGGATGTAGAGAGAGGCCAGGGAAGAAGGGATGGATATTTGGGAAGGCTGGAATGCACCTGGAATTCCTCCTCCTCCCTCCCAGTGGATGCCTGTGCTGGGATAACCCAAGGCACACCGAGCCCGAGCTGAATCCCAAATCCCAGCCCCTCTTTGGGACCGGGCCAGCTTTGCTCCAGCACCTTCCACACCCCATTCCCGCTGTTTCAGGGATGGAAAAATGGGAACAGGGATCTGCTCCCTCTCCCCACATCCCATTCCCGGTGTTTTAGGGATGGAAAAGTGGGAACAGGGATCTGCTCCCCCTCCCCACATCCCATTCCCGCTATTTCAGGGATGGAAAAATGGGAACAGGGATCTGCTCCCCCTCCCCACGGCCCATTCCCGGTGTTTAGGGATGGAGAGGTGGGAACAGGGATCTGCTCCCCCTCCCCACACCCCATTCCCGCTGTTTTAAGGATGGAAAAGTGGGACCAGGGATCTGCTCCCTCTCCCAACGGCCCCATTCCCGCC
The DNA here is from genome assembly GCF_052056855.1 of Sturnus vulgaris. Taxonomy (NCBI): domain Eukaryota; kingdom Metazoa; phylum Chordata; class Aves; order Passeriformes; family Sturnidae; genus Sturnus; species Sturnus vulgaris. Next base: position 4,229,758 of record NC_142271.1, read on the forward strand.
ACGTGAGACGCGGTCCGCGCGTTACATCCCGGAATTCTTTTCCCCTTCGCTCATTCCCAACTCCAGAGCTTTTCCCGGAGCCAAGATCTTCTCCCGGGCTCCCGGTGACGCCGTCCCGGCCCCTCTGGATGCGGCTCTGGCGTGCGGGGGCCGCAGGGCAGGGCAGGAGCCGCTGCCTGGATCCCGGCAGGGTTTGGGGGAAGCTGACCGGGATTTTCCAGCCTGGCACCACCGGGAACGCCCGGCAGAGCCCCGGGAAGGGCGGCACGGCCCCTTCCCACAGCATCCTGAGGAAATGGAGACATCCCAAACTGCCAGACATCCTTTTGGGGGATCCCTGCACTCTCCTGCTCCCTGCCCTGCCTTCCCCTCCCATGGGCAGCTCGGAGGTTTTGCTGCCAAACTCCCAGAATTTGACATTTTCCAGCTTTTCCTCCTGTTGTTTTTTCCTCTTTGCCTTACTGAAATTCAATTTATTTTAGCTTTCCAAAAGGAATTTTGAAGATCTGGCCTTCAGAAAGATCCAGAAATTCCCTGGGTTTGTGTGGCATGGAGTGGAGGCTCAGCTTGGGACAGGGACAGGAATCATCTCCCTGGGGCCAAATCAACGTTTTTTAAGCCAATATTCCTGAGAAATCCAGGCTGGGATGTGGGGAAGGTGAGCCTGGTTTGGGGAGAGCCCTTTGCTCCAGAAAATTCCCTTTCCTGAATCTCTTAGGGCTGGGATTGAGAGCTCCTGACACCCCCAGGACTGGAATCCAGAATTCTTGGGGTCCTGTGGTGTCCCCCAGGACTGAGATCTGGAATTTCTGGTGTCCTGTGGTCTTCCCAGTAGTTTATCCATGCAGGAAATCCATGAAAATCAGTTCCAGGGCTCACCTGGTAGGAGCCAGTGGCACCGTGATCCATGAGGGGTTTAGGATGGATGGAGAGGATGGAGAGGATGGAGAGGATGGAGAGGATGGAGAGGATGAAGAGGATGAAGGCTCTCCCTGTTTGCCAGCTGGAATGATGGAGTCCCAGGTTATGATGGGAATTCTCTGCTCCCACCCTCCCCTTCCACTCTGCTGCCTCTTGTCCTGCTTTCCTAAACTTGGGATGGCCAGAGTGACCAGAACACGGACAGAGTGACCAGGGAATGGTCAGAGTGACCAGAACATGGCCAGAGTGACCAGGAAATGTCCAGACTGATCAGGGAATGACTGAAATGACCAGGGAATGTCCAAAGTGACCAGGGAATGTCCAGAGTGACCAGAACATGACCAGAGTGACCAGGGAATGGCTGAAATGACCAGGGAATGTCCAGAGTGACCAGAACATGTCCAGAGTGACCAGAACATGACCAGAGTGACCAGGGAATGGCCAAAGTGACCAGCACATGGCCGGACTGACCAGTGCTGCAACCTCCCCGTTCCCGGTGGGACACGCTGGGATCCACCAGGATGCAAAATTCCTCCATCCCCACCTCTGTCCCTCGAGCTGTCCTTGGTGTGTCCCCTCCCGGCTGTCCCCGCTGTCCTGGCCCTGCTCCCTCGGCATTTCCACACCCCGGACATTCCCTCTCCCATCTCTGCCAGACCCAGAACCAAAATTTGGTTCTAAATCCCAGTGGGACAAACCGGGAAAATGGGATCAACCACGGGGATGGCTGAAAATCCGCATCAAGGCCACCAGAACCGCGATGTCCCCAAGGTTGGGGACACCACAGCCATCCCTCATTTCCCCTTTTCCCTGCAAAAGCAGGGCCGGATTTTGCTCTAGACATGGAAAAAAAACGGTGCCCGGAGCCACGTCCGAGGTTTGAAAAATGTAAAAGGGCGCCTTTGAAGGTGGATCCGAAACTTGGCCGTGGCGGGGAAAGAATTCCTGCAGGGAGAAAATTCAACAAACAAAGTCCCCCTGGCTGGGAGCAGCGCTCGCTGTCACCACCAGAGCCGCTGGGAGGGGTCGGTGCCTCCCAAATTTGGAGCTTTCCTGGGGTGGGAGCGGCTCCAGAGGTCGGGCAGGGCATGGAAAAGGTCTGGGATGTGCCACCTTTCCATGCCTGGCATCCGCTCTGGGCCTCAATTTCTCCCTTTCCGTGCCCGGCTGAGCAGTAAATTAGCAGGAAAAAAAAAAAAACAAACCCACAAAAAAACCAAACAATCCACGGAACACGTCCCCATGGATTTGGGGATTTTTGGATCGGTCTTGAAAGGAATTAGCATCAAATTCCAGCAGCATCTCCTTCCAAACATCATCTCCTTTCCCTATTGATCCTGGTCCTTTTCCAGCTGGCAAACTCTCGTCTCCGTGCCGGGAGTTTTTGTTTAAATGGCCTGAAATTCCTCCCCTCGATGCCTTTTCCTGGCTCCCACTCCATCTACCTGCTGGATTTCAGGATCCAGGAGAGGCTGTGCCTTGGGATCGTCCTGCTCCAGGCGCTCAGCAAGGAGCAATCCCCCGGTTTTGGGGTAAAAGGAATTCCCGTGTAGGGAATAAATGCATTTAAGGCGAAACGGGGCAGTCCGGAGAGTGGGGATTTTGGGAAAAGCTCCGGTTTCAGCTGCCAGCCGCTACCAGCCCCTGGCAAGGTCGGGATTGGGATTTCGAGGAGCCAGAGCAGCTCAGGTTTCCCGGTCCTGCTGCAGATGGAGAGAGGGGGATGGTGGGGAGAGAGAGAGGGAGGAGACCCCCGGATCCCAAATCCCGGGAATTCCGGGATCGGGATGGCTATGGGAGGGCGGTTACCAGGGCTGGGGGGCTGCTGTGCCCCTCTGGATCCTAAATCTCGGGAATTCCGGGATCGGGATAGATGTGGGAGGGCGGTTCCCAAGGTTGGGGGACAGCTGTGCCCCCCTGGATCCAAAACCCCAGGAATTCCGGGATCGGGATAGATGTGGGAGGCAGATTTTCAGGGTTGGGGGGCTGCTGTGCCCCCCCGGGACCCCTCAGAGCTCTGAACATGGAGCAGGTCCCGGGTTCCTCTGAGCCCCTCGTGCACAAGAATGTCCCTTTTGGAGCAGGAATGTCCCCCCTGACCCTTCCTGGCCGTGTCCCCTCCGTGCCTCGCTATTTTCCAGCCAGGAAAATCCGGTGTCCCTATGGAAGGGACACTCAGCTCGTGCCACCACTGTGCCACCCGCTCCCTGTCCTCTCGAAGTGCCACCGGGATTCGAATTAAAGCTCATCCCCAGCTTTCCAACCATTCCAACCAACCCCTGCACCCCATTTTTCCAGGTTCCATCTGAGGGGCCGCGAAATCGGGATGTGGGGACAGCCGGGAGTCCCTGTGGGTGGCGACAGGGGACACCCACCCTCGGGAAAGCTGCAGCCCGCTCCTGGGAAAGCGGAGCCGGCGGCGAGGGCAGGGCTTATTCCGTGATTAATTAGCTTTGTTTTGAAACAAGGAGCTGCCTCCGCAGCAGCAGCAGGAGCGAGAGGAGGAGGAGGAGGAGGAGGAGGAGGAGGAGGAGGAATTGTTGCCGAGAGCCAGAGCCGCGTGTGCGCCGAGCCCGCCGCGCCCGGCTGCCAGAGAAAGACGTGATTGTTGTCACCGTGCCTCGCTCCCAGCCCTCCCAGTGCTCCCAGCCCTCCCTCCCAGTGCTCCCAGCCCTCCCAGCCCTCCGCCCCCCCGAGCTCCCACCGCTCCCAGCAACAAAACCCCCGCGCCCCGGCCGGGCTCGCTCGTGGCGGAGCGGAGAGGAGGAGGAGGAGGAGGAGGTGGAGGAGGAGGTGGAGGAGGAGGAGGAGGAGGAGGAGGAGGGAGAGAGAGAAACCAGAGAGAAACTTGTCTTGGGGATTAATAGGAGGCAGGAGGAGGGAGAGGTGCACACAGGTAAGCTCTGGGCAGGTGTTTCCCCCCCAGGCTCTTCTCACCTTGCCTGAGCCTCCCACCCAGGACGCCACGATGCTCTGCCCTCTCCAGCCTCCCTCCCATCCCCAAAAACATCTGCTCTTCCTCTTCTCCCCCCTCTCCTCTTGGTTCTTCTGTCCCGCAGCGCTCTGGAGTCTTTGTTCTTTCCCTCCGCTCCGGTTCCAGGAGTTTCTCTCGCCGTGGGGTGGAGGAGGGGGGGATTTGGGGGCTGTGGGGTCACAGGGAAGCCCGGGGGGTGTGACAGCGCTGCCAGGCGCTTTTTGGGGGACGCTGAGGTGCCCTTTGTGTGTCCCCAGCACCTTTGGCTCTGCAGCCAAATTGGGGGGGGGGGGGGGGGGCGGGGGTTGCAGAGCCCAAACTGGGGGCGCCGGGGGCCGGAACTGGGGGAGCCGTGGGGGCTGCAGAGCCCCGGCCATGGCCAGGAACATCCCCAGCCATGGGAAAACAAAGGAGGAAAGGGAGAGGCTGAGAGGAGGAGGGACCCCTCCGGAGCCAGGAATGTCACCAGGACATCGGGACTTTGGGGACATCGGGACACCTTGTCCTGCCTGGGGCTGAGCACGGAGCTGGTGGGGGGGGGCTCTGGGGGGCTGCTCCCATCTCCCTGTGCCGGAATGGGAACAGGGAATTTGGGAAGGGACCGGAGTGGGGTGGGAGTGAACATCCCGACAGCTCCAGGGCCGCTGCTTTTCTGCCCAAAATGTAGGTGGTAAAGCCCTTCTTTCCTGCCGGGATCGCACTGAACATTCCCAGGGGATGCAATCCCAGTTTTCCAGGTGGGTGGGGAGGTGCAGCCCCCTCCCCGCGCCCCCCTCGGGGGTCCCGTTTGGAGCCCCCTCTTTGTCCCCGCTCCGCCAGGAGACGATGGGAGGAAGAAGCGGGAAGCGATGTTCGCCGAAATCCTGGGAAAAAAGAATTTTTGTTACTTGGAAAAGGCTCGTCCCAAACTTGCCCTTCCCCGCCGGCTGGAGAGGTTTAGGGAAAAGCAGCTCCAAAGGGAAACATGGGAATCCATCCCCCTGGCACGTGAGGGATCGGAAACTTCCCTGGGATCCTGCGATTCTGGGATCTTGGGATCCCAGTGTGGCTCCCACCACATCCCAGAGCCGCCTCCCGGGAAGCGCAGCGTCCTTCCCTGGGACACCCAAAATGCGGGAATGCTGTCCCTGCTCCCCGGGGAATGAGGGATCAGCGCTTCCAGCCGGGAAGAGATCAAAGCGCAGCCGTGGGAGCTTTCCCGTGCCCTTGGAAGAGGCTGCAGAGGAGGGAATGAGGCGTCGGAGCCGTTTCCCAGCCCGAGGGAGAAGAGGAACGGGGCGAGGCAGCGGCTTGGGGGGGCGAGCGGGGCGTGTGTGGGGTCCGGGCCGGCGGCGCTTTGGCAGCGGCTCCTGCCAGGATCCGCTTTTGTCCCTGTCCAGCCGTTCCCACTGCGTGAGGCAGCGGGATCCGAGCCGGGAGCGGCGCTGGGAAGGGTCGGGACACGCAGGGAAGGAGGAATTGCTGACACCGAGGGAGCAGCGGGAAATGCGCCCTGCCAGGGGCAGGGAGCTGCTGCGGGAGGAGGGAGCAGAGGAGGGGATGAGATTTCGGGAATGATCCTGGGAATTGTGGGGACCAGCAGAGGAGGGGATGAGGCTTCGGGAATGATCCCGGGGACTGTAGAGACCAGAAGAGGACTCTGGGAATGATCCCGGGGACTGTGGGGCCCTGGGAGCAAAGAACGGGATGAACCTTTGGGAATAATCCTGGGAATTGTGGGGATTAGCAGAGGAGGGGATGAGGCTTCGGGAATGATCCCAGGGACTGTAGGGACCAACAGAGGACCCAGGGAACGATCCTGGGGACTGTGGGGATCTGGGAGCAGAGGACGGGATGAGGATTTGGGAATAATCCCGAGGAATGTGGGGATCTGGGAGCAGAGGACGGGATGAGGATTTGGGAATAATCCCGGGGACTGCGAGGACCCTCCTGGCACAGCCCCGCGCTGCTGTCGCCGTGTCCTGGCCGAGTCCTGGCGGGTGTCACCCATCCCTGCCTGGACCCAGCGCATTCCCAGCGGGAATGTCCCGGCTCCAGCCCGGCTCCACTGCCGGCTGGGAAAGGGCTGGGAAAGGCCGAGAACCGCGGGGTTGTTACATCAGGGCTGCGCTTCCCAAGGGACCCCGGCGACGCCTGGGTGACAGCCCGGCTGCCCTCCCCCTTTTCCACGATTCCCGGCGCTCCAGAGCCGCTGGATAAGGAGCTCCGTGCTGGGTCGGGCTCTCGCAGAGACACGAGCGGTGCTGGACGCGAGGGAAGCCAAGGAAGGAGCTTTGCCCGATCCTTGTGGTTATTTTTATCTCGCTCCCCGACATTCCCGTTCCCAGGCTGCAAGGGGGCTTCTCCCCCACCAGGGGTATCGGGAATTGCGGGAATGTGCGAGAGGAGCTAACAACGAGCTGGAAAGGGGCCCTACCCCAACCATCCAGGCTTTTCCTGCCTCTCCCAGAGTTAAAATTCCCTTTATCCCTCTGCAGGAGCGGGATCTCGGACAAATATCCGGATCCAGCTGCTCCCTCTGCCCTGAGCGCTGCGGGAGGAACCCGAGGGACAGCGCGGGGGCTTCTGCCGGTGACAAATCCCCCTCTGCGGCGACCTTTGCACGGCTCCCTCTCGCCCCGGGGTGGCGGCTTCTCCCTGCCCTTGGCGCCCATCCCGGGGCTGGCAGCCAGCGCTGCTGGGAGCTGGGGGTTTAGTGGGATGCAGGGAAGAGAAACTATGTGCAAAGCAAACCCCAGTGGCATTCAGGGCTGGAATTTCCAGCTGTTGCGCTGATTTATTTTTAATTTTTTTTTTTTTGTCCATTGTAACCGGCACGGCTGAGGAAGCAGCTGCCTCCTTCTGGGAAAAACCTCGGGATTTGTTGGGTGCCTTGGTGTTGCAGCCAGGCCGAGCTCAGCGGCTTGGGAGGTGTCAGGACTGGTTTTATCCATGAATTGAGCCTTTTTTCTACTCCAGGGCCGTCGGTTTCCTGAATTCCTCCGTTGCTCCATGACTTAACTTTGTTCCAGTGGCGCGGATTCCTTGTGGGCAGCTGGAATTGGAGCTGTCCCGGCCGTGAAGCTCGGGAGGGGAGCTTGGCAGGGCTGGGGCTGTGCTGGGGATCAGGGAGTGGGATTTGGGAATTCAGCTCCTGGCATTCAATGCCAGTAAATCCAACTGGATGGAGAACAGACTTCCAGCTTTTCCACATCCAGGGAGAGCTGGCTTGGAATCTTCCAGCGGGTTGGAGGAGATCGTGGAGCTTGTGGCGGCCTCGGGCTTGCTGCATCCCCGTTTTTTGGTCGTTTTTTTGGGGGGGGAATGTCACTGCTTTCCTGCAGTTTTCTTAGAAGTGAGTCCTTCTTTCCCCAGGCGGGCATCGGGGAAGGGTGGTGGCAGTGCCACGGGGCAGGGACAGTCCCCGCGGGGATGTGGGGCGGATAAAAGGGGCGGCCCCAGCCTCCCACCCCTGCCCGTTCGTGCTGACGGAATTCCACAGGATGTTGTCACCCTCCAGCCGGGATTCCTGGCTCTGGTGGCTCTTCCCGCTCCGTGCCGAGTCCCCAAACATCTGGGATGTCAAATCCTCGTGTGGAGGGGACGGGGTGACAGCGCTGCCCTGTCCCCACACCCTGCTGGGACATTGTTGGGTGGCCCGCGGGGATCCAACGCCTGCATCACAGCGTGTCCCGGCTGGAATATTGTGTCCTGGATGGAATGTCACCTTCCAGCTCGAATGTCACCTCCCAGCTCGAATGTCACCTCCCAGCTGCTTCCCCACCTCTGCATCCAAGCTCAGACCTCAGCCCACCTCGGGTGTTTGTGGGGGTTAAAATCCAGGTTCTGGAGCAGAGGAAAAACTCCATGGGAAGCTCTGGGACCTCAGGGAAAGCTCTGGGACCTCAGGGAAAGCTCTGGGACCCCATAGAAATTTCTGGGACCTCATGGGAAGTTCTGGAACAACACGGAGCGAGATCCGTGTGCTGTGGCCGGGGAAGGAGCAGGATGCTGACGGAATGGGAAGAGCACTGCACAAACAGCAGATCCCGATATTCCCGTTTTCCAGACACTGAATCCGGAATGTGGGGGACAGGATCACATCCATCCCAAAGCAGGACCTGCTGCAGCTCTGCTGGGCTCAGGATCCGGCAGCTCTGGGCTCCTCCCTTCCCCCAGCGAGATGCCAGAGCCCTGATGGAAAGCAGCCGGCTCGGGGTTAACCAGAGCCAGATGGAGCCGGGAGGAATAGGCTGGGCCTGCAGGGGAGGGTGAAAACGGGATTTTTTTTTTCCTGGAGAAAATCAATTCCTTGGAGCCTCAGGAAAGAGAGGGATCTCTTCAAAGGGAGCTGGAGCTGGCAGAGGTGGCCCTGGAAGAGGGTGGTCCGTGCAGGGTGGGATGCAGATCCCGCTGGGAAGCAGCAGGGGTTGGTGTGGGCTGCTTCTGCTGCTCCCGGCTTGGGTGGGGGCTTTTCCCTCTCCAGGGATGATGGAAATTTTGGGTTCCAGGTGTAGGGAGAGCTGGAAATGGGCTGGAAAGGGAGGAGGGGCAGAGAATCCCACTCTGCTGTGCTGGATTTCCCTCCAAAAGTGTCAAAAAATCAGCAGCACTTCCCAGTCCATTTCACTTCTTCCTTGGATTTTCTTCATGGATAATGGTGAGCCAAAGGGATCCTGTGGATAATGGCGAGGCAGGGAGAGGAATTCCATGGATAATGGTGGGGCAGGGAGAAGAATCCTATGGATAATGATGAGCAAGGGAGAGGAATCCCGTGGATAGTGATGAGCCAGAGGGATCCCATGGATAATGGTGAACGAGAGAGGGATCTCATGGATAATGGTGAGCCAAAGGGATCCTGTGGATAATGGTGAGGCAGGGCTGGGAATTCCATGGATAACAGGGATAGGGACTCCTGCTCTGGAGAGGGGCTGGATTTGAAGGCGACTTCCAACAGGAAGAGGAACACAGGGGATGAGGGTGGGGAGGTGACAATTCCTCCACCAAGCCCTTCCCAACCCCAATTCCTCCACCAAGCCCTTCCCAAACCCCCTCTCCTCGTGTCCCTGCAGGAAAACACCCGGACCATGAAGGCGGCGCTGGCGCTCCTCCTCCCTCTGGCACTCGCCCTGGCACCGGTGGCGAGCGGGCAGCGCCGGAAACCCCCCCGCAGACCCACCCGGCCTCCCGCACCCTTCGAGGAGCCCGCGGAGCCCACGGAGCTGCCCCCTCCCCTCCCTCCGGGCCCTCCTTCCATCTTCCCCGATTGTCCCCGGGAGTGTTACTGCCCGCCCGATTTCCCGTCGGCGCTGTACTGCGACAGCCGCAACCTGCGCACGGTGCCCGTGATCCCGCCCCGCATCCACTACCTGTACCTGCAGAACAACTTCATCGCCGACCTGCCCGAGGAGTCCTTCCGCAACGCCACCGGCCTCAAATGGGTCAACCTGGACAACAACCGCATCCGCAAGGTGGACAGGAAGGTGCTGGAGAAGCTGGAAAATCTCATTTTCCTCTACATGGAGAGGAATCAGCTGAAGGAGGTGCCCGCCTTTCTGCCGCCCAACCTGGAGCAGCTGCGGCTCAGCAGGAATCAGATCTCCAGGATCCCCGCCGGTGTTTTCAACAAGCTGGAGAACCTGGTGCTGCTGGACCTGCACCACAACAAGCTGAGCGATGGTGTCTTCAACAAGAACACCTTCAAGGGGCTCAAGAACCTCATGCAGCTCAACCTGGCTCACAACATCCTGAGGAAGATGCCCCCCGGCGTGCCCAGCGCCATCCACCAGCTCTTCCTGGACAGGAACAACATCGAGGACATCCCCAGCGATTATTTCAAGGAGTTTCCCAACCTGGCCTTCATCCGGCTCAACTACAACCAGATCTCGGATAAGGGGCTGCCCAAAAATTCCTTCAACCTCACCAACCTGCTGGTGCTGCACCTGGCGCACAACAAGCTCACCAACGTGCCCTTCATCAGCCCCAAGCTGGAGCACCTTTACCTGAACAACAACTCCATCGAGAGTGAGTCCCACGGCTGGGATGGGGAAGGTTTTTTTTGGGGGGGGGAGGAAAAACCTTGGAAAGGTTTTCCAGCCGTTTCTCACCCGGCGGGATGTGATCCCTTCAAAGGGACGAGGTGGGAGCTGCAAGGGTGGAAGGGGAGGAGCAGAGTGAAATCCCTCCCGGTGCTGCAGGATTTTTCCTGGTTGTCTTCTTTGGGGCCAGCTGCCCTTGGAAGAGCTCTTTCCCTGGCCAAAATCGGGATATTTAACGAGGAGAGCCTGGGCTCGTGTTTTAGGGGCAGATGCCAAAGGCGCAGCTGGGGGTGGTGAGGGAATATCCCAGCTCTGCTCCAGAAGCGGGGAAGGAACGGGGAGAGCACGGCTGCCATGGAGGCAGAGCAGCCAGGGCTGTTCCACACCATTCCAGGGAAATCCAGCTGCAATTCCACGGGAGAGGAGCCTGGGATGTGTGAAACAGAGAGAGGAGGAGGCAGAATCCCACCGAATTCCCATCCAGCTTTCCAACGCCTAAAGGGGCTCCGGGAGAGCTGGAGATGGATTTGGGATGAGGGGTGGAGGAGCAGGACACGGGGAATGGATTCCCACTGCCAGAGGGCAGGGCTGGATGGGATATTGGGAAGGAATTCCTGGCTGGGATGGAATTCCCAGAGCAGCTGTGGCTGCCCCTGGATCCCTGGGAGTGCCCAAGGCCGGGCTGGACATTGAGGCTGGGACACCCTAGGACAGTGGGAGGTGTCCCTGGGTGATCTTTACGGTCCCTTCCAACCCAAACCATTCCAGGATTCCAATATTCCAGGATTCCAGGTCTCCCCAGATGTTTCCGCTGTTGGAGCTCCTGCTGTGATCACATCTGGCTCCAATGCTCATTAACCCGAATTTTAATTAAACACCACCAAATTTGAGCCTGGGGGGACCTTGGAGTGCAGGTGGTGACTCCTGGTGGTTTCCCACATCCCCGGTATCCAGGTCCTGCCGGCGTTTTCCATGGAGAGAAATCCCGTGCACGCCCTGACCCAGCTTTTCCTCAGCCTGGTTTTTAGAAGGTTCCCATCCCTGGAGCCGGGTGCTGACATCAGAATCCCGGGGTTTATTTTCCATTCCCGGCTGGGCAGGGACACGTGGAATTCCAGAGGAGAGCAACGAGCCGGGTGCTGACGTTCTCTCCGGTGTGACGGGGCTGGAGCGGGATTCCTTGATGTTTTTTTGGGAAGCTCGGGGCCGGCTCGGCAGGTTCCGGGAGCGGGATGATTCCTTTTCTCTCTGGAATGTCACCGCATCCCTCGCCGAGCTCCGGAGGAGCGTGACCTACTTCGCTCCTGATCAAAAGCCAGATTTTCCCTCTCTCTGGGGCTTTGGGAACAGGCTGGGATTGTCCCTTTTGGTGGCAAAACAACCCAAATTTGGGGTTCAATAACAGCGGGGGTTCAAAAATCCCTGCCCATATTCCCCTTTTCCCCCACCTGTATCCCGCTGTTCCTTCTGCCAAAATTCCCTTTCCCCTAACCCACATCCTGCCATTCCACCACTCCACATTTCCTGTTCCCTCACCTGCATCCCGCTGTTCCATCTCTCCACATTCCCTTTTCCCAAACCCATATCCCACTGTTCCTCCTGCCAAAATTCCCTTTTCCCTAACCCTCATCCCGCTGTTCCTCCCATCCACATTCCCCATTCCCTAACACCCATTCCCGCTGTTCCTTCTCTCCATATTCCCTATTCCTCTCCACATTCCCCCTTCCCTATCCCCTTATCCCGCTGTTCCTCCTCTCCACATTCCCTGTTCCCTCATCCTGCTGTTTCTCCTCCCCACATTCCCTATTCCTCCCCACATTCCACATTCCTCTCTACATTCCCTATTCCTCCCGACATTCCCCATTCCCTAACCCCCATTCCCCCTCTTCCTCCTCTCCACATTCCCTATTCCTCCCCACATTCCCCATTCCCTAACCCCCATTCCCGCTCTTCCTCCCATCCACATTCCCCATTCCTCTCCACATTCCCCATTCCTCTACACATTCCCTCTTCCCTCATCCTGCTGTTCCTCCTCTCCACATTCCCTATTCCTCCCGACATTCCCAATTTCCTAACCCCCATTCCCGCTCTTCCTCCTCTCCCACAGAAATCAACGGCACTCAGATCTGCCCCACCTCGCTGATGTCCATCCAGGATTTCTCGCCCTCCGACCTGGACAGCGTGCCCCGGCTGCGTTACCTGCGGCTGGACGGGAACCTGCTCAAGCCTCCCATCCCTCTGGATCTCATGCTGTGTTTCCGCCTGCTCCAGTCCGTGGTGTTTTAGTCCCGTCCTGCCTCTCCAGGCCCGGCTTAACTCGGACATTTCCCCCCACCATCCCCCGGCGGCGTTTGACACGTGGGACCCTCTCTCCTCCCTCTCCCCCTGCTCTCTGCTCTCCTCCATCCCTCTCCCCGTCCCTTTTCCTCCCCTGCAGGACACTCGTGGCTCCCTGGGGACACTCCTGTCCCGGCTGCCACCCTTGTCCTTGTCCCCCAGGCCAAGCCCGGAGCCGGCTCCGTCTCTCCCTTGGCACCCGGCAGAGTTCGGGGGGTTTGGGTTCGGTCCGGATGGGGCTCGGGGCGTGTCCCTGCTCCTGGGGACGGTTCCCGGTGGATTTTGGAGCTGGAAGTGGAAGGAGGATGGACAATGTGGCCATCACAGGGGATGGGGACACTCCTGTCACCCTGGCTCTTCTGGAGAGCTTTGGCTCCGCATTTCTCTGGAGCGGGAGGATCGAAATTCCTCCTGGAGCTGGGGATTTGCTGGGATGGAGCAGGGAGGGGATCCTGGATCCTGTGTGGGCCACACCTTCCCACACCCCCCTGGGCAAGACCAGGCCCTGCCCGGCTTCAAATCCCCCATCCCAGCAGCGATCCATGGGGTCACAGCCCCACCCCAAAATCCTGAATCCTTCCCTCTGAGCTGGGGGGGACACAGACACATCCATGGGGTCACAGCCCCATCCCAAAATCCTGAATCCTCCCCTGTAAAATCTGAGGGTAAAGGGACACATCTGTGGGGTCACAGCCCATCCCAAAATCCTGAATCCTTCCCTCTGAGATCTGAGGATTCAGGGCCACATCCACGGCTCAGTTTCTCTCTGGAGCCAATCACACACGACTGGGTTTTGCCTTTTTTATTAGAAATAAAAGGAAGGGGAAAGAAAAGGGAAGAATTATCCTTTGGAAGAGCTATTTTTATCCCTTCTCTTCCCCATCCTCACATGTATTGCTTCCCCTTCCGTAGCTGTACCTGCATTTATCGGGTGTCCGGGTTTAGGGGGGATTATTCTCTTCTTTTCTTCCTGAGTCTCAGGATTTGGATTTAAAGGCCGAGCATTAGAGAGGGAAAAAAAAAAAAATCAAAATCCAACTGCAATGAGTATTAAATAAACCAAAGAAAGCTCCTTTGTGTCCAGCCAGCAGAGCTGACCCTTCCTGGGGTGGCCACGGACGGGCACCGTGTCCTTCCCCCTGCGGCTGGCACAGGGATGCTCCCCTTTTCCCCATTAATTAAAACCTCGTGCTAATTAATGATTTTTATTCTTTTTTTTTTTTTTTTTCTGACGATAAAATCTCCTTTCCAGCTCTCCCTGCAGTTGGATGGGACAGGTTTCAACCCTAAACCCGGACGAATTTTCCCCCCCTGGATTGATATATATTTATATCTGATGTGTATATAGACTGGTAGAATGTACAGATATTCCTAGAGCCACGTGTACCTCCCGACCCGGCAACTTTATGGGGTTTTCACTCCCACTCCCTGCAGCAGTGGAAATAAAATCATTCACAAGGGACCTCGAGCTTCTCCCTGATCCATCCTCGCCTTCCTCCAACCAGCAGCAAAATTTCCTTGCTTGGGAACAATTCTCACAATGTTTTTGGGGGGTTGGTGGGTTTGGGGAGTTTTGGTTGGAGTGATGCTGAATGTGGGAAGGAATTCTTGGCTGGGAGGGTGGGCAGGGGCTGGGATGGAATTCCCAGAGAATCCCCTGGAAGTGTCCAGGGCCAGGTTGGAGCAGGGTGGGGGAAGGTGTCCCTGCCCATGGAATGGGATGGATTTAAGGGATTTAAGGGATTTAAGGGATTCAAGGTCCCTTGACCCCAAACTGGGGTTTGAGAGGTTGGGCTCGCTGCCCTGGTGTCACACCTGCAGGCCAGGTTCCTGCTCTCCCTAATGAGCATCCCTGATAATTAGGAGAGCCTCACCTTGGCTGCAGCTCCCAGCGCCGCTGTCACACCGGCAGAAGGTGACACCGAACATCGGGGCGGGTGACAACCGTGAGCTGCCCCATGGCACCAGGGGAAACCCTACAAACCTCCCTGGTTTGGGGTGATCTTCCCGCTGGGAGCAGCGTGGAGATCCCCAGGACCACTCTCCCAACCCGGGATCTAAAATCTGGGATGCAGCGTCACAGCCATGGGATCACAGCCCCATTCCAGCATCGCAAATCATTCCCTACAAAATCTGGGGCCAAGGGCCACATCCATGGGGCACAGTCCCATCCCAAAATCCTGCACCTTTCCTTGTAAGATCTGGGATTCACAGCCACATCCATGGGACACATCCCCATCCCAAAATCCTTCATCCGTATCTGTGGGGCACATCCCCATCCCAAAATCCTGTACCCACACCCATGGGGCACATCCCCATCCCAAAATCCTGTACCCACACTCATGGGGCACATCCCCATCCCAAAATCCTGTACCCACACCCATGGGGCACATCCCCATCCCAAAATCCCGTACCCACACTCATGGGGCACATCCCCATCCCAAAATCCTGTACCCACATCCATGAGGCACAACACCATCCCAAAATCCTGTACCCACCCCCGTGGGTCATATCCCGTCCCCAGGGTCCCTGTCCCCCCTGTCCCACCCCCGGCTCGGCCCCGCGTGTCCCCCCACGGGCGGGGTGGGCGGCAGCGGCAGCGGCTTCTCCTTGTGCGCGTCCCCGAAGGCGCTGCCGCTCCCAGAGCCGCTCTCCCCACGTGAATCCGTCCCGAGGGGGAGGACGGCTGTGGGGGAAGGTGTGAGGATGTGGGATGAGCCGGGGGGCCGCTCCCGGGAGGGGCTGAGCCCCTCTCCGTGTGTTTGTGGTGTGCGGAGCAGGCGCAGGAACGCGCCCACCCCTCCCAAATCCCGCAGTTTCGTAACCAGAGCGTGAATCCCCCACTGCCGGGGGGGGGGGTTCATTCCCTAGGGATGTCAGAGCCATCCCCCGGGAGAGCTGAGCACCCCAAAGCTGCTCCCTGCCACCCCTCGGTGCCGCCGTGGGGTTTGGGGTTGTGGGAAGCTGCTGCTGTGGGGTCGCGGGGACCCCCCTCATTAATGGGGTTAGAGGGGTGGGGGCTCCTCAGCTGCTGTTCCCAGTGCTGGGTCACCCTCAGGGATTGGGATCGGGGGGAATTCTGGCTCCAGTCAATCCCCCCCTGCAGTGGTGACCCCCCAACCCCATTTGTGGGTGCTGAGCGGGGACCTCCCGCTCTCAGTGCCCCTTTTGGGCACTCAGCGACGTTTGGGACCCAGGGACCGCCCAGGTGACACCGACGGTGCAGGGAATGCTGAGGGGGGACAAGGGGAGGCTGCTGCTTGTGGGGACAAGGACAGGACATCATTCATGGGAAAAGCAAAGACCCCAAACACCCCATTGCCCTGGGGACACTTCACCCCCTTGGGACCCCTTCACCTCTGGGAACTCTTCATCCACGGAGAATCCTTCATCCCTGGGACCCCCTTCACCCTCTGGGGACCCTTCACCCTTGAGGACCCCGCTGCCTTTTGGGATTTTTCAGCTCCGTGGACCCAACTGCCCAGGGGATCCCACTGTCCTGGGGACCCTTCACTCCCAGGGACCCCAGGGAACCCCACTACCCTTTGGGACCCTTCACCCCCTGAGGACCCTTCATCCCCGGAGACTTCTTCATCCCCGGGGACCCCTTCACCCCAGGGAACCCCACTGCCCTTTGGGACCCTTCACCCCCTGGGGATCTCACTGCCCTGGGAGCCCTTCACCTTTTTGGGATCCTTCATCCCTTTGGGATCCTTCATCCCTGGGAACCCCACTACCCTTTGGGACCCTTCACCCCTCAAGGACCCTTCACCCCTGGGGACCCCGCATCCCTGGGGACCCTGGGCCAGCCCCCCCCACCCCCGCCATCCCCCCCCCCAGCCGCTCTGACACCTCCCCAGCTGCCACATCGCCTCCGTCTCGGTGCCCACCGAGCCGCCTAATGAGCGGCTTAATGAACATTAGCGGCCGCTCCGTGCTGAGCGGGGCCGGGGCTGTCCCGGCGAGGGGGGGACACGGGGGCTGAGGTGCCCACGGGGGTCTGGGGGGGCTGCGGGGGTGTCCCCGCGAGCAGATGGGTGATCCGGGGGGGTGGGAGGGTGGGGGGGAGATGCGCTGCTGGCGACTGGAACGTTTTGGCGGCCGTGGGTGGGTGGGTGGGCACGAGGCTGCTCGGGGGGGGGCTTCCCTGCTCGCCCTGTCCCTCCTGGGGTGTCCCAGCCCCCCAAAAGGGTCCCCCGAGCTGAGCTTTGTCCCCGGGGTGGGGGAACACGGCGGGGGTGGGGGGTGTTTCCCACCCTACCCCAATGAGGGGAGCAGCGCTGAGCCCCCTCTGCACTCACACAGGGTCCCCTCCCCAAAAAAACCCCAAAACCACCCCAGAGTGTGAAGGTTTGGGGTACTGAGCCCCCCTGCACCCACAACGGCTCCCCCTCCCCAAAAAAACCCCAAACCACCCCAGAGTGTGAGGGTTTGGGGTGCTGAGCCCCCCCAGGAGGGGAATTGGGCTGAGTCAGCTGAATGTCCCCATCCTTCCACCCCCGGGGGGGTCTGTGCAGCCCCCCCAAACCCCGGGCTGGTCACTGGGGGTCCCTGAGGGACGTCTGTGCAGCCCCCCCAAACCCCGGGCCGGTCTCCCCGATGTTTTGGGACATCCCTGGGGCCGGACACAGCCCCGGGTCCCTCTTTGGTGGCACCACCGGGTGTGGCCGTGCCAGGGGTGGCGCTGTCTTTGTCCCCCTGCCCAGGGCCGTGTCCCCAACCCCCATGGGGACCCCAGGGGGGGGATCCGCGCTCCGAGCCCGCCCCTCTCAGCCCCTGTTGGAGCAGAGCCACCACCGGGGCCGGCTGGCCCTGGGGACAATGTGAGGTCCCAGCAGGGGACCGAGGGTTTGATTGGTCGCATCCCGCCTGTCCCCTCGGCCAGACCCCCGGAGCAGCCCCCTCCTCCTCCTCCTCCTCCTCCTCCTCCTCCTCCTCCTCCTCTTCCTCCTCCTCTCCGTGCCTCAAAAACCCAGCAGCGCTTCCCCAGCCTCCCCCAGCCCTGCAGCCGAGCAGAGGAGGAGGAGGAGGAGGAGGAAGGACAGGGGGTACGTCCGTGCCGGCTCCGTTTGGCTCCAGACCCCCAGCCTGGGTTAGGGCAGCTCGGGGATGGGAGGGTTTGGGATTTTGGGGGGTGTTGGGGGGCTCAGCGCACTGGGAAAAGGCGGATCTGGGGGAAAACAGCGGGAATTTGGGAGCAGCGTCCTCAGGGAGGAGTGGAACAACTCAGGGCTGGCTGATGGATTTGGGATTTGGGATTTGGGATTTGGGATTTGGGATTTGGGATTTGGGATTTGGGATTTGGGTTGGGAGAGGCTGGAGGGGGACGGGACCCTCCCCCTGCTCTGTGCCATGGGAGGGAATTCTGCGGGAATGGAGGCTTTGGATGTGGAGCTGCCAGGATTTTGGGTGTCCCCGTGCTGTCACACGGGTCCTGCTGCCTCCGGTCCCCCAGAACGTTGGAGAATCTCGGGATTTAGACCTGGATGTGGGAGCAGCAGCTCCTGGGGCTCGTTCTCCTGCCCTGCTGGGCCAGTGACCACCCCGACCCCCTCCCCATTTCCTGACCCCCTCATCACCTCCCCGGGGCTGGGAAAGCCGGGAAGCGGCGGCGGGGCCTCTCCTGCACAGCCGAGCGTGAAATGGGCTGCAAAGGGTCACCAAATGTGTCACCAAATGTCCCCAGGGCTGGCGGCTGCATGTCCCCAACCCCCCGGGACTGGCTCTGCCACATCCCGGCCTAAATCTGACCTGGAACAGAGACTAGGCAGAGCAAAAGGAATAAAATCGGGATTTATTGAAAGGACTAAAATCGGGATTTATTGAAAGGAATAAAATCGATATTTATTGAAAGGATTAAAATCGATATTTATTGGAAGGATCCACCTTGGGCAGTGCAAGAGCCCGGCCAGGGCTGCACCCAGGTTGAAGATGGATCCCGGTCAGGAGTTTTTACATTTTTAAAAGTTTTGGTTCATTTACATATCGGGGTTAATTGTCCAATTACAGCTCCAGGTTATGAAATCTCAGCCCCTGGCTTGCCCCCTTTCCCTCACTGTTATTTATCATTTTTGGGTGCTTTATCATAAAAGCACTTTGGGCACTTTTTTTATGATTTTTGGGTGCTGGGTGTCCTTGATTCTCCATTTGGGAAGGGATTGTTTTGTCCAACTCCCCTGTGAACAGAACTCACTGACACTTTACCAACACCTCACGTGGAGTTTCAGAGTTACACACCGAGCAGCAGAGAGCCTGAAAAACACAAAAGCTGAACCCCAAGGCATCACACCCAGCTCTTGGTGGCCATTCCAGGCCATTGCCGTGGCTCAGGATGTGTCCCCTGGGCTGGCTGGCTGTGACCAGCCTGTGCCTGGGGACACTTTGGGCTGTCCCAGCCAAGGAGAGGAGGAAAGTGGAGAAGCCCAAGGCTGACCCGACCCTCTATGAAAACCTGGATTTGGACAATTACGACCTGACCTTGGATAACTACGGGGACATCCTGGACCTGAGCAACTACGAGGAGCTCTACGACTACGGGGACCTTGTCCCGAAGGTGAGGGGGACACAGGGAGTCAGAGGGGACAGGGGGGACACAGGAGAGCCCCTGGGTGCATCCCAGGACAGGGATTTGGTGCCAGGGATGGATGTGGCACCGCAGGAGGAGCAGCCCTGGCAGCAGCAGCCCTGGCAGCTCTCCCGGAGCTGAGGGAGCCAAAGCTCTGCGAGCTCTTTGTCCCCTGCCAGAGCCTGGATGTGAGGATTCCTTCATCCCTCAGGGATTCCTTCATCCCTCGGGAATTCCTTCATCCTTCGGGGATTCATTAATCTCTTGGGGATTCCTTCATCCCTCAGGGATTCCTTCATCCCTCAGAGATTCCTTCACCCTTCAGAGATTCCTTCATCCCTCAGGGATTCCTTCATCCCTCAGGGATTCCTTCATCCCTCAGAGATTCCTTCATCCCTCAGGGATTCCTTCATCCTTCAGGGATTCCTTCATCCCTTCAAGGAGGGCCTGGGGGGTTCCCTGGAGATCCTGGAAAGTTCTCCAAGAAGGAATTAAAGACGCCAACCCAGTGCCCTGACCGGTGCCACCCACCCCAGAGGTGACAAGTGACAATCCCTCACCCCGACCTGTGCTTGCAGATCGAGGTCGGCACCTTGGCTCCTCGCCCCAGGGACCCCAAAACCCTCCCGGAGCTGGGTGAAACCACGGCTGGAACCCCAAAACTGCAGCCCCCGAGTTCTGCTGTGCCCCCAGCGCCCATCCCCGGCCAGGGTGAGTTGTGTTCGTCCCCACGTCACGGGGGTGGAGATTTTTTTTTTTTTTTTGGAGGGGGTAAAAAAAAAAAAGGGGAATTCTTGTGCTGCCAGCAGCTCTTTGCAGGGTTTTGGGGCTGAGTCTGCTCACACAGTGAAGCAGGAGAGCTGCAGAGAGAGAAATTCCTGGGGAAAAAAAAAAAATGAACTCCAGCAAAGCAGCGACGCTTTAATGAGCAGAGACTTTGCGACGGTGGCAATTAGATTAGAGGCAATTAAAATCCTGGAGCGAGGATAAATATCTTTATTCCTTTTCTGTCACTCCAGACCCGGACAAATTAAGTGGGAGGCGAAAGGAAATCGGTGCTGAGCTGCTTTGAAGCCCCCCTGAAGGGATGGGGAACCTCGGGATGGAGCTGGGGGAGAGGAGGGGAATCAGATGTGGGGGGTGGGCTCGGTTTTACCCCTCCTGCCCCTCCTGCTGGGGTCTTTGGGGCAGCTAGGACAGATTTTTCTTGATTTTTGGGGCAGGTGGGACAGATTTTTCTTGATCCAAAATAATTCTGATTCCTCCAGTGGAAAAATTATGGGGTCCAGGAGAGATTTGGGTGTAAAAAGCAGAATTTGGGAGCTTTAATCTCTCCCCTTCTGCTCCTGCAGGAAGGATTTGACTTTGGGCTCTTGATTTATTAATAGGATTTTTTTGGGTGGGAGTTTCTGGGGCTGGGACAGCTCTGGGTGTCACCAACCCCGTGTCCCCAGAGTGTGGGCAGGGTGGGCACATCCTGCTGCTGTTGTGGAGTATTTTATGGGGTCAGGGGGCTGTGACAGCTCTGGTGCCATAGACTTTGTGTCCCCACAGTGCGGGCATGTCCCTGTGCTGTTCTGGGGTATTTTATGGGGTCAGGGGGCTGTGACACCTCCGTGTGTCACAGATCCACGTCCCCACATCAGGGTTGGCTCCTCCTGCTGTTCTGGGGTATTTTATGGGATCAAGGAGTTGTTACATCCCTGGGTGTCACAGCTCCATAACCCCACAGTAGGGTGGGTAGATCCCACCATTTTGGGATATTTTATGGGATCAAGGAGTTGTTACATCCCTGGGTGTCACAGCTCCATAACCCCACAGTAGGGTGGGTAGATCCCACCATTTTGGGATATTTTATGGGGTCAGAGGGCTGTGACATCTCTGGGTGTCACAAATCCATAACCCAGGGTGGGTAGATCCCACCATTCTGGGATAATTTATGGGATGAGGGAGCTGTTACATCCCTGGGTGTCACAGCTCCATAACCCCACAGCAGGGTGGGTAGACCCCATCATTTTGGGATGTTTTATGGGGTCAGGGGCGCTCTCCATGCCCAGGCTGTCTCTCCACCCCAGCCCTGCCCTGCTGCCTGCTGTGCCTGTGCCTCGGCTCCTCCGTGTACTGCGATGACGCCGAGCTGGAGCGGATCCCGGCGCTGCCCCCGGACACCGCGTTCCTCTACGCCCGCTTCAACCGCATCGGCGCCGTCCGGGCCGGCGACTTCTCCGGCCTCGGTGAGTTTGGGCAACCTGGACGTGTGGGCAGAGGTGCAGGGGCTTTGCAGCACTTAATTAGTGGTTTGTTAATCAATCTGTCTTCTTCTCAGAGCCAGGGTTAAGAGGAACACGGTTGAAACAGATTTTTCTCTTTTTTTGGTTGTTTATTATATCTGATCAGAAAGTACAGAGAGTTCAACAGCGTTTCCAGCTCCTTGCTAGGAGGAGGGAAAATGGCCCCAGAGGCAACTGCTACAAGGTCTTTTAAGGAATAAAACAAGATTTGGATGGGGAATGAGGAGAATAAACTGTTGTAGCTGGGGGTGGTGGTTGAGGAGAAGCAGGTAAAGAAGCAGGAAGGGCCTTTGCTGGTGTTTTATGGAAATCTTTATTTCAGCCGTGCGTGTGCACAGCCCCGGAGCTCAAACAGCAAAAGCCGAGGCTGCTCTGAGAGTTTAGGTTAAGCTCATGGGGGTTTTGGGGCGGGGGAAATAGTATCAGAAACCAATTACTGGGGGGCATGGGGGTGTCACAAGAGTGGGATTGGGGCATGGGACCAACAAGGAAACCCAGCCCGGCTTTGCCTCTCTTTTCCCGCTCCCCTCAGAGAAGCTGAAGCGCATCGACCTGAGCAGCAATTCCATCTCGTGGGTGGATGCGGACGCGTTCCGGCTCCTGCCCAGCCTGCAGGAGCTGCTGCTGCCCGAGAACCGCCTGACGGCGCTGCCCGAGCTGCCCCGCAGCCTCGTCCGGCTGGACGCCAGCAGGAACCGCATCCCCAGCGCCGGGCTGCGCCCCGAGGCTTTCCGAGTGTGTGTGGGACCCCGGGACAGGGGGCAGGGGTGGGGGTCAGGTCTAGGCGGGGTCAGGTCTGGGTGGGTTCATCTCTAGGGGGTTTGTGTCTGGTGGGGTTCATCTGTACGGGTTTCATCTCTAGGGGTTTCATTTTTATGGGTTCATCTTTAGGGGGTTCATCTCTAGGGGGTCGCCTCTGGGAGGTTTATCTCTGTTGGGATTCATCTCTAGGGGATCCATTGATTCATCTCTAGGGGGTTCATTGATTCATCTCTAGGGGGTTCATTGGTTCATCTTTAGGGGGTTCATTGATTCATCTTTAGGGATTTCATCTGTGGGGGGTTTGTCTCTATTGGGGTTCATCTCTAGGGGGTTTATCTCTATTTGGGTTCATCTTTAGGGGGTTCATCTCTGGGGGAGATCACCTCTAGTGGGATTCATCTCTAGGGGCTCACTGGTTCATCTCTAGGGGTTTGTCTCTGGGTTCATCTTTAGGGGGTTCATCTCTATTTGTTTTTTTTTAGGGGGTTCATCTCTAGGGGGTTTAATCCCTAGTGGGATTCATTTCTAGGGGATTCATCTCTAGGGAGGTTCATTGGTTCATCTCTAGAAGTTTCATCCCCATTGGGGTTCATCTCTATTGGGCTTCATCTTTAGGGGTTCATCTCTAGGGGTTCACCTCTGCCCTGTCCCCACAGGACCTGAAGCAGCTGCAGTTCCTCCATCTCTCTGATAACCAGCTGGATTTTATCCCAGTGCCCCTTCCCGAGAGCCTGCGCTCGCTGCACCTCCAGGTGGGGCGGGTTTGTCTGTACCTGAGCCCTCCTCTCCTTCCTCCTCATCCTCTTCATCCTCTTCTTCCCTGTCCTGGCCTTTGTCCTGGTCCTGGTCCTGGTCTTGGTCCTCCTTATCCTGGGCCTAGGCCTGGGCCAGGTCCTCCTCCTTATCCCTTTGGCTCAGATTTGTCCCTTTTCCTGCACCTCCAGGTGGGATGGGGTTTACCTGAGTTTGCCTCCTCCTCCTCCTCCTCCTCCTCCTCCTCCTCCTCCTCCTCCTCCTCCTCCTGCTCCTCCTCCTCCTCCTCCTCCTCCTCCTCCTCCTCCTCCTCCTCATTGTTGTCCTGGTCCTGGTCCTGGTCCTGGTCCTGGTCCTGGTCCTGGTCCTGATCCTGGGCCTTGTCCTGGTCCTGATCCTAGTTCGGGTCCTGATCCTGATCCTCTTCCTCATCCTCGTTGTCCCATTCCTGATCCTTTTCTTATTCCTGGTCGTTGTCCTGGTCCTTTTTCCTCGTCCTGGTCTTGATCCTCTTTCTCTTCTTCCTCCTCCTCCTCCTCCTTCTTGTCCTTGTTGTCCTGATCCTTGTCCTGGTCCTTTTCCTGATCCTGATCCTGATCCTTGTCCTGGTCCTGGTCCTTTTCCTGGTCCTGATCCTGATCCTGATCCTGATCCTGATCCTGATCCTGATCCTGGTCCTTGTCCTTGTCCTTGTCCTGGTCCTGGTCCTGATCCTCTTCCTCATCCTCGTTGTCCTATTCCTGATCCTTAGTCCTGGTCGTTGTCCTGGTCGTTTTTCCTTGTCCTGGTCTTGATCCTTCTCCTCTTCCTCCTCCTCCTCCTCCTTCTTGTCCTTGTTGTCCTGATCCTTGTCCTGCTCCTTTTCCTGTTCCTGTTCCTGGTCCTGGTCCTGATCCTCCTCCTCCTCCGCCTGTCCCCCCACCCCGACTCGAGCTCTCCCCTTTCCCTCCCCTCCCAGAACAACAACATCGGGACGATGCACGAGGACACGTTCTGTGACAGCCAGGAGCAGGGCCAGATCCGCCGGGAGCTCGAGGACATCCGCCTGGACGGGAACCCCATCAGCCTCAGCCTCTTCCCCAACGCCTTCTTCTGCCTGCCCCGCCTGCCCACCGGCCACTTCTCCTGAGCCCCCGGGCTGGGGAAGCACCCAAGTGTTCCCACATCCCACCCCACACCTGCTGCTCCCTGGGAAATGGGGTTAAAGTGCAGGGAAATGTGGTTAAATGTGGTTAAAGTAGAGGAAAAATTGGTTAAATGTGGTTAAAGTGCAGGGAAATGTGGTTAAATGTGGTTAAAGTAGAGGAAAATTTGGTTAAATGTGGTTAAAGTGGAGGAAAATTTAGTTGAATGCGGTTAAAGTGGAGGAAAAATTGGTTAAATGTGGTTAAATATTGCTAAATATGGTTAAAGTGGAGGAAAATGTGGTTAAATATTGTTAAATCTGGTTAAAGTGGAGGAAAATGTGGTTAAATGTGGTTAAAGTAGAGGAAAATTTAGTTGAATGCAGTTAAAGTGGAGGAAAATTTAGTTAAATGTGGTTAAAGTGGAGGAAAATTTGGTTCAATGTGGTTAAATATTGCTAAATATAGTTAAAGGGGAGGAAAATGTGGTTAAATGTGGTTAAAGTGGAGGAAAATTTAGTTGAATGTGGTTAAAATGGAGGAAAATTTAGTTGAATGTGGTTAAAGTGGAGGAAAAATTGGTTCAATGTGGTTAAATATTGCTAAATATGGTTAAAGTGGAGGAAAATTTGGTTAAATATGGTTAAAGTGGAAAAAAATGTGGTTAAATATGGTTAAAGCGGAGGAAAATTTGGTTAAATGTTGTTCAATGTAGTTCAATTTGGTTAAATGTGGTTAAAGTGGATGAAAATTTAATTAAATGTGATTGAATTTGGTTCAATGTAGTTAAAGTGGAGGAAAATTTGGTTCAATGTGGTTAAAGTTGAGGTGTTTCACCCCCAGTGTGAGCTCGGGGCTGGGGCAAACGCAGCAGGGAGGAATTAAATAAAATTAAATCAAATAAAGATTTTTTTTAAAATGCATTCAAAGCCTTGTTGTTGTCAGTGAGAGCCTGGCCCAGCCCCAGCCCAGCAGGAATTTGCTGGAATTTGCAAGGATGGGATTTCCCTGTGTCCCCTTTCTTCCTCCAGAGCCTCAGGAAGATCCCGAGATCCTCTCCAGGGTGTCCTGGTCCGGGGTCTGGAGCTGGATTGTCCCAGGGAGGTGACACTGGAGCCATCTCAGGTGTGACCTGTCCCCAGGGGGGTGTGGCACATCCAGGTGTGACCTCTGGGCACAGCTGGGCTGTCCCCGTGTGCTCCCAAAGAGGAGAAAACGGGAAAACCCCGTGTGGGGAACTGGAATCTTCCATCCCCTGATCCCAGACCCTGGGAATGGGGACTGGGAGCTGGCCTGGCTCGGGGTGGGATCTCCAGCACCCCTGGGGGAGAGGGCATCCATGGATTTGGGATGGTATCCATGGGTTTGGGATGGTATCCATGGGTTTGGGATGGTATCCATGGATTTGGGATGATATCCATGGATTTGGGATGGTATCCATGGGTTTGGGATGCCATCCATGGATTTGGGATGGTATCCATGGATTTGGGATGATATCCATGGATTTGGGATGGTATCCATGGATTTGGGATGGTATCCATGGGTTTGGGATGGCATCCCTGGGTTTGGAATGATATGCATAGATTTGGGACAGTACTCATGGATTTGGGATGGTATCCATGGGTTGGGATGGTATCCATGGATTTGGGATGGTATTCCTGGTTTTGGGATGGTACCCATGGATTTGGGATGGTATCCATGGATTTGGGATGGCATCCATGGATTTGGAACTGCAGAGAAACCTGGAGATCCTGGAGCCCCACATCCCCTCCAGGAGCAGCAGGAGAATCCCCGAGTTCCAATTTCTGGGATCATGCCGAGGCAGCAGGAGCTGCCCAGCGGTGTGGGATATTTTCCATGCCACGCATTCGTCCCTGGTATTTTTATCCACATGGAAGGAACACCGCGAGGGGATGACACATCCCCGGAGAATCCAAACCCCTGAGCCCAATCCCCGGAGCTCAGCCCACATCCCAAAACCTGGGAGGGATCCGAAGGCGGCTGGAGAAAACCTGGGAAGAGGATCCTGCTCCTCATCCCTGGGGATCCAGAGCCCACGGGGCTGGAGAGGAGCGTGGTCACCTCCCCTCTCCCCTTTTGTGTCCAAAATCAAGCTCGGTTTGTCCCAAATTTGTCCCAAATTTGTCCCAAATTCCTTGGGAAATGGGAATTTGGGGTTGTTTTAGCTGAAATTCCAGGATTTGTTGTTGTCGTGTCAGCCTTGAGACAGCTCTGCCTCCGCTGTCCCTGCATCCTCCTCCATCCCCATCCACCCTTCCAACACCTTCCCACCAGCTTTTATCCAGCTGATCCCATGGGATGGAGCCCCCAAACCCAAATCCAGCCCTGGAAAATGTGGGACCCCCCCCCCCATCCCACCTTCGGGGGTGAGGGGACCCCAAAGCCACCCAAAGCAAAACAACGCCCCTAAATCTCCACTCTGCTCCAGCGAATCCCCCCTCAGAGCGACTCGTTTCTGTTGGAAAAGTTGGGATTTGTGCAAACCAGGCTCCAGCGGGATGGAATTGGCCAAATTTTCCCGAGCGGGTCCTTCGCGTTCGTCCCGCTAGAGGGCAAAGGCAGAGTGCGGGGAATGCCTGGAGCTTCCCTTGGCTCCGGGGGACTTTGGGAATGTCCCCGGCATTGGGGACAGCTCCGGAATTATCAGGGAAGGGTTCAGAGGAGTTGCAGGAGGGTGGGAGCAGGGCAGGGATGGCTCCTGGATTGACAGAAATCCCAAATTTTCCCAGAGCAAGGAGCGGCTTTGGAGGGGCAGAGTTGAGGTTCAGGGTCTGCCTTGGGTGGCTTTTGTGTCCCTGTCACCCTCAGGGAGGAGGGACCAGGACGGGGCAGGAGGGACCCTGAGGGGATCCCCGAGCTGGGGCTGGTTTGGGGCTCGGTTATTGATTATTGGGGCTCGGTTAATTGATTATTGGGGCTCGGTTATTGATTATTGGGGCAGTTATTGATCGTGTCCATGCTGGGAAGGGCCACCCCTCTTGGGGACCGTCCCCAGCAAACAGATCCTGCCCTGGAGCAGTCAGGGGGGGCACTGAGCCCTCCTGCATCCCTGTCCTCCCCTCCATCCCTCCTCCCTCTCCCGGGGAGCAATTCCGTGTGGAATTCCTGGCCCTGCCTCCCTCCTCCCCGCTGGCTGAGCCGCTCAAGGTCACCTTCCCTCGGCAGGGCTGGATTGTCACTTATTGATCGCCCGGCTCTGCCAGCGCGGCCGAGCCCCCGCCAGCTCCGCATCCTGCAGCTCCCGGCGGCTCCATATGGGCCCCCTCCCCCTCCTCCTCCTCCTCTTCCTCCTCTCATCCTCCTCCTCCTCCTCCTCCTCCATCCCGCCCTCCCCGCTCCCCTCCCAGCCCCGACACCAAAACACAGATGGGGAATTTTCCAGATTTTCCGAGCCCTGGAGAGCGAGATGTGTGTGACACCCCTGGGGGACAGTGTGTGACACCCCTGGGGGACAGAGTATGACATCCCTGGGGGACAGTGTGTGACATCCCTGGGGGATTTTGTGTGACACCCCTGGGGGACCCTGTGTGACACCCCTGGGGGACAGTGTGTGACATCCCTGGGGGATTTTGTGTGACACCCCTGGGGGACCCTGTGTGACACCCCTGGGGGACAGAGTGTGACACCCCTGGGGGATTTTGTGTGACACCCCTGGGGGACAGAGTGTGACATCCCTGGGGGATTTTGTGTGACACCCCTGGGGGACAGAGTGTGACATCCCTGGGGGATTTTGTGTGACACCCCTGGGGGACCCTGTGTGACACCCCTGGGGGACAGAGTATGACATCCCTGGGGGACCCTGTGTGACATCCCTGGGGACCCTGTGTGACATCCCTGGGGGACCCTGTGTGACATCTCTGGGGACCCTGTGTGTGTCCAGGAATTCCCATCTCCAAGTCCCGCATTCCCAATTCCCTCCCCTGCTCCTCACCCAAATTTCTTCTCCCTTTTCCCCCCACCAGGACCCCCCTGTGTCCTTTGGCCACCGCGTGGGGACAGAGCCGTCCCCTGGTGTCCGTTTGTCCCAGGGCTGGCTCAGGGATGTGAACAGGGAGGGAGGATGGAATTTTCATCCTCATGGGCCCTGGAAAATTTGGGAAGATCCCCCAGAATGACCAAAACCTCATTTCCCTGCCTCAATCCCAATGGGATCTTTTGGGGTGGTTGCTGGAATCATTAATTCCCTCTGGGAATTAACAGATTATTCTGATTGTTAATGGTGCTGCTCCAATTCCGGAGTTTTCCTTTTTTTTTTTTTTTTTTTTTTTTTTCCCCAGGATATCCCAGCTCTGGGATTGATTAGGTGGGACTGGGGATGAAAGAGCCACCCATGAATTATCCCTGAGGTGCGGACAGCTCTGGGGTCCCTCCAGGGAAATTCAACAATGGGAATGGGAACGGGATGGGGGGGAACAGCCTGAGCTTCCCTTCTCCCCATTTCCCCCTTCTCCACTGGAAAAACAAACAAAATAAAAAGAAAAAAAAAAAAAAAAAAAAAAAGGAGGAGGGAAAAACACAGCAAAGCGCAGCAAAATGCAGCAAACACATTCCTTGGTTGTTTTTTTTTTTTTTTTTTCCACATTCCCCTTCCCCCTCGAATTGTGTAAAAATAATCCGTAGAAATTCAGATTTCTCCTCAGCCCCCTCCCTGCTGCATTCCCAAGGGATTGGGGGTTCCTGCAGCATCTCGGGGCTTTCCTGGATTTTTTTCTGGGCTCGGGATCCCGTGCCCTGAGCGGCTCCGGGCTGGGAGATGTGATCGCCACGCCGATATTTTTAGCAGAGACGCGTTAGGTGCTGTCAACAGGAGCCGCCTGGGAAAGGCTCCGGGAGAGAAGCGTGAATTCCCGGGAATGGGGGCCCTGGATGAACCCGGCTCCAACTCAGGGAACGGCTCCGGGAGGGGCTGGGTTTGGGAAAAGGGGGTTCAGGGGTGCTGGGGTGGGATGGAGGACGCCCAGCAGCGAGAGGTGGCAGCCAGGAGTGGCAGTGTCACCTCCTTGGGGGGGTGACAGCACGTGGCTCCCCAAAATCGGGAATTTCTGTCACCTCCTTGGGGGGGGTGACAGCACGTGGCTCCCCAAAATCGGGAATATTCTCCCACCCTGCTGTGCTCCCAACTCAAGGGCTCCCGGATCCTGCTCTGGGGCGTCCTGGAACAGGGAAAATTCTCTCCAGCCCCATTCCCAGGGGGATCATCTCCCTCTGGCCATGGAGAAATGGCGAGTGGAAAATGGCTTTTCCATGCCACAATCCCGATTTTTCCAACATCCAGCATCCCGATAGGCACGAGGCTCTCCCCTACTGGGAATTCAGAGTTCCCTCTTTTTTTTTAATATATATTTTTATTTTTATTCGATTTTTTTTTTTTAATTTGAGCTAAATCCGAGCTCTTCCAAGCGGGATTTGGGTTGGTTTTGGGGGGGGGGGATGCTCTGCTCAGGAGGGGATTTGGGGGAGCCGAACGGGAGGAGGGGAGCTCTGATTGATCGGCGTCTTTTAAAATAACCACGCCGAGCCTGGATCTTCCCTTTCTGTAGGATGTGGAAAACCTGGAGAGGGGGAAGAGAAAAACAGCTCCGAGCGAGCCGAGTGCAAGGATCGCTAATTTATGATCAGAGAAATGCTGGAGCTGGAAGATCGCTGGGAAAGGACCTGGCTGAGGAGAAATCTCATTTCTCCAGGGCTCGCCTTCCCCACAGGGAAAATTGTGGGAGGGCAGAGCACGTTTAGCCCAAATTTCTGCTCCGGGAATTATTCCTGCCCTGCCCTGCCCTGATGCTTCCAGCTGCTTTTCCTGGCCCTGCCCTTTGGGATGCAATTCCCTGCCAGGATTTGAGGGGCACTGCCAGCCCCGGGAGTTCCCTTTTTGCTGTTTGGTTTTTTTTGGGGGGGAATGGGATGTTCCTTTGCACACCCAGAGCAGGGTGAGGGGAATTGGAATTCCCACATCCCGGAGGATTTTCCTTCCAGGACCGCCGGGACATTGATTTTTCCCACCGCGGGTGGTGTGGCCGCTGGTGACACCGCGGTGGCCCCGCTGTCGCCATCCCCGAGGGCTCCGGGCCGTGGCCATGAGGCCGTGAGGGTTTTTTTTAAAGCAGTGGCCCCGCGGGAATCGCGACACGTCCCGCAGGGATCGCTCCTTCCTCATCCTCATCCTCATCCTCATCCTCATCCTCATCCTCATCCTCATCCTCATCCTCATCCTCATCCTCCGCCTGTCCCCAGCTCTGTCCCCTCCCTCCTGAGGTGACCAGAGGTGGCTCCCAGCTGCCACCAGTTCTGTCCCCTCCTTCCTGAGGTGACCAAAGGATGGCTCCCCTCTGTCCCTACCTCCTTCCCCTCCCTCCCGGGGTGTCCAGGAGTGACTCCCCACTGTCCCCAACTCTGTCCCCTCCCTCCCTAAGTGACCAGAGGTGGCACCCCTCTGTCCCCAACTCTGTCCCCTCCCTCCTGAGGTGACTAGGGCTGGCTCCTCGCTGTCCCCAGTTCTGTCCCCTCCCTTCCCACGTGACAAAGGATGGCTCTCTGCTGTCCCCAGCCCTGTCCCCTCCCTCCTGAGGTGACCAAAGGTGGCACCCCTCTGTCCCCAGCCCTGTCCCCTCCCTCCCGGAGTCACCGGGGCTGCTCCAACCCCTCCGTGGCAGACGAGAATCGATGGCTGCGCTCACGAGTTATTGATCCCTGGGGGATCGATTCCCGCTGAATTCCCCATGGAGCGGGAAGGGCCGGGAATGTGCAGCTCCGGCGCCTCCAGAACTTGCATTTATTTATCTTTTAAGTCGATTTATTTCTCTTTTAAGTCAATTTATTTGTCTTTTAAGTCGATTTGTTTGGCGTTTGAGCTGCTGGAAGTGATTCCCGCCGGGCGCTGTTTTTTGGGAGGGGCGGATTTTGGGAAGGGCTCCATAAATCAGGAATTTCTGGTGGACCCCCGAGTGTCATTCCCCGCAATTATCTCTGCAATTAAAGCCGATTTTCTCCCCCCAAAATTCCATCAATCTGGGGGAAATTCAGCCTCTCGAGTGGCCCTCGCTGCCACCCCCGATGTCACCCGCGCGTTTTGTCCTTGTCACCGCGGCTGTGCCGCCCCTCCTGATGAAATCCAAATCAATAAATATCCGGGAATCGGGATAAAATCCCCATTAATGGGATAAATGTGGGGACAGAGCCATGGCGGGGACGCATCCCCCTCCCCCCTGCTCGCCGTCAAATTGGAAAATTTGGCTTCAAATCCTTAATTAATGGGAATTTGGGAATCTCGTGGGTGCTGTCCCTACATGGGAGAGGGGTTGAGATTCACGGGGATTCTTTATCCCGCCCTAAAGCAGGAAGAAAATGTGAAAATTGAGATTATGAGGGGAAATTCCCGCTCTGACCCATCCCGATTTTTTCCTGAGGGGATTGAGAGTGGCAGGGACAGGAGGGAGGGGAAGCTCCGGTGCCATTAAGGGAGAGAAAAAAAAATAAAAATCAATTTATAATCGTGGCCACATCGATCCGTGCTGTTCCTGCTCTTCCCTGCACTGGGAGCAGATGGAGAATCCCAGAGCTGGGGTTATGGAACGGTGCCAGCACTTTTCAGGTGAAAAGTAGGGAATTTTTCCTTAAATAAAACGGGAATTTTTTCCTTAAATCAAGTAGGAGCTGCGAGGTCTGAAGCAGGAGCCTCCAATTGCAAAATAAAACCACCTTGAATCCCCAAAATTTTCCAGCTGAAAATCCTGGAAGTGCTTCCAGAGATGGGGAATGGCCTGATGGAGCTCAAGGAAGAGCAGGAAGGTTTGGGGGGAAAAATCAAACCACGGGAAGGAGACCAAACCCAGGGAAAATCAATTTTTAGAGATTGGAATACAAAACCAAATTGTTGGGGATTTTTTTTCTGGGAAAATTGGGATTTGCTCAAACCCCACCGTATTTACGGAACAAAACATTAATTTCAACAGATTTCTGCTTCCAAATGGATTTTGGGGGTTTTTTTGGGGGGAAAGGAAAACTTCCCAAAGTGCCCAAAGATCCCAGGCGGGCACTTCCCCTCTGGAGCCGAATCCATTCCTCAGCTCCCGAAATTTTCTCTTTCATTTTGGTGTGGGTGTTGCAAAATCCCCTTGGAAGGGGCTGAAATCCTGAAATCCTGCTGGGAACGGCCGGGGAGGATCCCAGGCAGGCCGGGATTAACTCCTTCCATGCTGGGCTCTGGGATTTTCCAGCTATGTCACTTTTGTCACCCCTTTCTTTTCCAGGAGAGCTTTTCATCCCATCCCATGGATCTCATCCCATAAATCCCATAAATCCCATAAATCCCATAAATCCCATCCCATCCCATGGATCCCATCTCATCCCATAAATCCCATCAATCCCATCCCATTCCCTGCCCCATTTGCACAACCAAACCCTCAGGGATTCCTCCAACCCCTCTGGGAATTTTACCTGGGATCAGCTCCAGGCCTTGATCCAAACCCCTGGGATCGTTCCCAAACACATTCCCAGGTTTTCCTGTGGGATCGTTCTGTTCCCATCCCAAACCCTTTTCCCCCTGAATCCCCTCCATATTTTAATCCTCATCTTTTCTGGATCCAATTTTTCTTTTTTTTTTTTTTTTTTTTCCAGGGATTTCCCCATGGGTTTCACTCCCGTTTTTCGCCCTCAACCTCCTTTCAAAATCACTTTCCTGAGAACTTTGCCACATTAAAAAATAAAATTGGGAAAGAAGAACCATCCCCTTATTCCGAGGTTGCTCTGGCTCTTTTTTCCAGTCACAAGGGTGAGCTGGAACAAAACTTTCCATCCCCGGCAGGGACAGAGAGAGAGGGAGAAGGAACCAACCCTCCCTCAAAAAAAAAAAAAAAAAAAAAAAGTTTAAACTTCCCCCAAAAAACCCCAAATCAGCAAAACTTGTGTTTTCCCCGGTGTCCCTGTTTTTGGGGGGAAAATCAGGGAGTTTGTGGCTTTAAGCAGGATGGGAGGGGTGAGGGGATGGAAAATAAATTGCAGAAAATATTGGAGGTTTGGGGTTCTTCCCGTTTTAGGCACACCGGGATCCATCCCAGATCCCAACTTTGGATTCTGGGCATCGGGGACCTTGAAATCCGAGGATTGAAGGGGATTTTTTGGGAGAGGCAAAGATGTGATTTAAATTCTGACTGTCCCCACGAAGCCCCAGAATTCCAGGAATTGGGATTGTGGGAACACCCAGCCCGAGGAGAAATGGGATCAGGAGCTGCTTTTCCAGCTGGGAATTGTCTGGGAGCACCCACGGAGGCCTCGGAGAGGGAAGGGAGGTTTCGGGATATTTTTTTTTTTTTTTGGGAATGTTTGCTCTTGCAGCACCTTTGGCTTGAGCGGGGGCACCCAAGGGTGCTCGGGCGGGGCGATCCCAGCTGGAAGCTGGCAGGGAAAGGCACAATCCCGGATCTCCAGCGTGGATATCCCGGAGCAACGGGGACAAAATTCCAGACTCCTGGAGCTGCTCCCAGCCCTGCTCCACGGAAAGCTCCGGGGACAGCAGGCACAGCCTTAAAAGGGGTGACAAGAGCAGAGGTGGCAATTCCCCAAAAATTCCTTTTTCCATCTCATTCCCAACATCAGATCCCGGTGCGGGGGATGTCCCCAAATTCCGCAGGGACAAGTCCTGGCTGTGACATCAGCAGCCCAAAGTCTCTGCCTGGCTTTCCCGGGAAGGTTTGCAGGGATGAAGTGGGAATGGTGAGGGATGTAAATCCTCCCTCCTCTGGGGGACACGGAGATTCCTGGGAGATGCCTTTGATCCCTTCAGGAAAGTGGAGCATGGAGTAAATGATTTATAAATTCTGTAAGTCCTGAAATGGAGCCGGGACTTTGGACAAACAGAGGGGAAAAAAAACATAAGGAAAAAAAGAGGAATAAAATAAGGGAAAAAGGGGGAATAAAATCAGGAAAAAAAGAGGAATAAAATAAGGGAAAAAGGGGAATAAAATAAGAAAAAAAGAGGAATAAAATAAGGGGAAAAGGGGAATAAGATGAAGAAATAAAGAGAGATGTGGGATAATGAATGCAGGCAAAAAGAAACATCCAGGCAGCCTGGATGTGCCGAAGGATGGGAATGTTGGGAAGGGCCTGGAGTGAGAATTGTCCCCAAAGGGGCTTTTCCAAAGGTTCCAAAGGTTCTGAGGGCTGTGGGGTGGAGCCGGTGGCATTCCCTGACCCAAACCCCGCTGATTTTTAATCCCCGCATCCCCTCTGCCCACCATGGGCACGCCCAGGGCAGGGTGCCATTGCTTGGAGCTTTTCCCACCTGGATTTATGGCCTCAAACCCCTCCGGTTTTGGGGTTTTTTTGGGGTTTTTTTTGAGGTCTCTTTGTCACCGAGTGCCAGCGTGGCCGGGTGGCACCGCCAGCTGCAGGGGACAGTCCGGGTGGCACCGGCTGCTCCCACGATTTTCCCACATCCAGGGTTTGATTCCGTGCTGTGGGATGGTGAAATGTCCCTTCCCTGATTTATTTTAGGATTTTTCCCGGCTCGTGCTGCCACGGGACTCTCCGGGAGCCCACGGTGTCCCTGCGTGTCCCTCCCCGCCACCCCCAGCCCATCCCTGAACTTTCATCAGCTCCGGGAAGCAGCTCCATAAATCACCCGAGAGCCGGGAAATTAAAATCGTTACGGTGATAAATGGGGTTTATTTCGCTTTTAAGGAGCGGGATCACGGGAAGGAGCAGGGAAAAGGAGGTGCTGAGTTCTCCATTTGGGAAAAATTGTGGGATAAATGTGGTGGGGTGAGGGAGGGAGGGGGAGAAGGGAGGGAATGCTGAGGATTCCTTGCAGGGATGGAGGGAATGTGGGAGGTGTGGGGGTTTCCAGGCGTTTTTGGGGCGCTGTGCTGCACTGCTCAGGGGTGTGCTCACCCCACAGGGTGTTCCTGGTCATGGAATGATCCAAATCCGCAAGGAAATTTTATCCTTGGATCCAGGCAGGGGTGATTTTCTACCGGCCTCGGCAGCGCCCGCAGCACCCAAATCCTGCAGGATTCAAATCCTGCAGCACCCAAATCCTGCAGGATTCAAATCCTGCAGAACCCAAATCCTGCAGAACCCAAATCCTGCAGCACCCAAATCCTGCAGAACCCAAATCCCACAGGATTCAAATCCTGCAGCGCCCAAATCCTGCAGAACCCAAATCCTGCAGCACCCAAATCCTGCAGGATTCAAATCCTGCAGAACCCAAATCCTGCAGCACCCAAATCCTGCAGCACCCAATTCCTGCAGCATCTGAATCCTGCAGCACCCAAATCCTGCAGCATCCAAATCCTGCAGCATCCAAATCCTCCAGCACCCAAATCCTGCAGCACCCACATCCCACAGCACCCCCATCCCTACAATTCCAGCATCCCACAGCACCCAAACCCCACAGCACCCCCATCCCGCTGCCCCCTCAGCCCCAGCCCGGCCCCGCGAGGGCAGCTCTGCCTGGAACAGCTCCAGGATTTGGCCCCGGGATGTTGGGGACGGAGCCTGCAGCAATAAATCATCGCTGCCCCGAGGCACGGGGCGTTTCCTGGGATTAATGACCGAGGAGCTGGTGATTTGGGATGAGGCCAAAAATCCCATTTACCCCACCCGGTGATGAGCCCCTGCGCACTCTTTGTGCCAAGGTCAGCAACACCTCTCCCAGCCAATTTTTAAAATTATTATTAACAAGAATAATCATCAAATGTTGGAAATGGATTTTCATTCCCACCACGGCTTCCGCCAAGTCGCTGCAGAGAGAGGGGGGATGGATACCCCTGGTATTAAAAATGGAGATGGGGAGAGCATCCCTGTCCCCCGGGAGGCTTTTCCTGGCTCTCCTGGGGACAGGAGCGTGTTGGGGACATTCCTTGGCCTCTCCTGGAGTTGATTTGACACCCTGGAATTGCCGGGAAGGGACAGGGCAGGGAAAACGCGGTGGGGAGCGGAGCAGGACGCGGGCCCCGGGCGATTGTCCCGATGGAAGTTTGCGGGTGGCCGTGGCAACGGGAGAGCCGGGATAATCCTCGGCTTCGCTTTCTTCCGAGGGAAAAAATTCTGTGCTCCTGGCCGCGGTGGGATGAGAGCCGTGGGATGCGCTGGGAATGCGGGAGCAGCCCCATGGGATGCGATGGGATCAGAGCCGTGGGATGCGCTGGGAATGCGGGAACAGCCCCATGGGATGCGATGGGATCAGAGCCGTGGGATGCGCTGGGAATGCGGGAACAGCCCCGTGGGAAGCTCAGGCTCTGCTGCCGCCGCTCCCACGCGTGTTCAAGGACACAAAATCACCCAAACACGCCGGGAAAATTCCAACCCAAACCCATCCCGAGGAGCGGGGGAGCCCCGCGCTCCTGCTCCACATTCCCGTGTGGTGATCCAGCGCGGAATTCCAAGGGCTGTCCTCCCGTTTGGGATCGCTGGTTGTTCCTTTCAGTCCCCACCCGTGTCCCCACCTCTCTGTTTTGGGGACAATCCCGGTGCGGCACCAGGACGGAGCCCTGGGTGCTGCCCTGGATTCTGAGCTGACCCCAGGGGCGCAGCTTTGGGGTGGAAGCGGATCCCAAAGATATTCCAAGGTGGAATCCAGACCCTGGGCAAATCCTGGCTTTCCCCCTTTCCCAGCCCAGCGAGAGCAGCCCTGGTTGTCCTGGGTGCCGTGGGGAGGAAAATCCAGCTAGGAAAAAAAATCTGAGGAGCAGAGGGAACCTGTGAGGGTGGAAATCAGGGAGCAGCTCGGATCTGCAGCGTGTCCCAGCATTCCCTCCATCCCAGCGAGGCTTTCCCTGCCTCCAGTGACTCCCCTGGGAGATCCTTCCTGGCAATTCCAATGGTTTTCCAGAGAAGCAGTTTCATTCCTGGAGGTTTTTCCCTCTCTCTGGGTTTGCCCAGGATTCCCAGCCAGGCACATCCGAGCTCCACGTGGCCACCGTGTCCTCGGGTGCCACACGGCCGGAGCTGGCCCTGCCTCGCCTGCCCTTCCCTGATGAATTATTGAAATCTCGAGCCACAGCCACAAATATTTAATCCCTGCTTCATCAAAAATTTACCCTCGCCGGAGCTGCTGGTGACAGAGATGTGTGACAGGGACAGCGGGGAGGGGACAGGACAGAGGGAGCCATAAAAGATCGGGAATTTGGGATGTCGTGGTCCCGTGGGCAGGGGGATGTCCTGGGGATGGGACCCACACAGGGTCAAAAGCCACCCGAGTGTGGCAGTGCCACCAAGTCCTGTTCAGTGTCCCCACCTGCTCTGTCCCCCCACCCTGGGGAGGGTGCAGCCACTCCACTGAATTCCCAATCCCACATTCCTGCCCCAAAGCCATCCCAGGGCCCTCCAGGACCTGTTGGTGGCCGGGCTGGGGGTGACCCCAAAAAATGATTGTCCCCACTGTCAGCCAAATCAGCCTGTCCCCTCTGTTAGCCAAAATCAGCCTGTCCTCACTGTCACCCGAAATCCAGCCGGTCCCCACTGTCACCCCAAAAGTCAGCCTGTGCCACTGTCACCCGAATTCAGCCTGTCCCCATTGTCACCCAAAACTCAGTTTGTCCCCATTGCCACCCCAAATTCAGTCTGACCCCACTGCCGCCTCAAATCCAGCCTGTCCCCT
This sequence comes from Sturnus vulgaris, assembly GCF_052056855.1. Classification (NCBI taxonomy): domain Eukaryota; kingdom Metazoa; phylum Chordata; class Aves; order Passeriformes; family Sturnidae; genus Sturnus; species Sturnus vulgaris. Next base: position 4,267,117 of record NC_142271.1, read on the forward strand.
CTGTTACCCTAAAATCAGCCTGTCCCCACTGCCACCCCAAAATCAGCCTGTCTCCACTGTCACCCAAAAATCAGCCTGTCCCCAAAGCCACCCCAAATCCATGGCATGGGGAGGGGCACCAGGGCATCCCAGCTCATTCCTGGGCTGCCGGGCAGGCAGAGGGGACAGAGCGGTGACCTGGGTGAGGTGACCCGGGTGAGGTGACCCTGGTGAGGTGACCCGGGTGAGGTGACCCGGGTGAGGTGACCCTGGTTGGGTGACCCGGGTGAGGTGACCCGGGTGAGGTGACCCGGGTGAGGTGACCCTGGTTGGGTGACCCGGGTGAGGTGACCCGGGTGGGGTGACCCGGGTGGGGTGACCCGGGTGAGGTGACCCGGGTGAGGTGACCCGGGTGAGGTGACCCTGGTGAGGTGACCCGGGTGGGGTGACCCGGGTGGGGTGACCCGGGTGGGGTGACCCGGGTGAGGTGACCCGGGTGAGGTGACCCTGGTGAGGTGACCCAGGTGAGGTGACCCGGGTGAGGTGACCTGGGTGAGGTGACCCGGGGCCAGCAGCAGCGGGGGCAGCGGTGGCAGCAGGAGATGAAAGCCACAACCCTGCCCTACTTAGCGGGGTTCATGTAAGGAGGCATCTCCGCCCCAGGATGGGGGAACAGACGGGAACGGGAAAAGCTGCTGGGAGCGGGGGAATCCCTGCTGGTGGCTGAGGTGGCACCCGGGACCCGCGGTGACAAAGCCACCCCCTGCTTTGTCCTCAGCGTGGCCCCGGCGCGGTGCCAGGGGGTGCCCTTCAGTGCCAGCTCCTACCCCCCCCTTATCGCTAATTAACACTCATCCATTAATTCACGGCCTCTCCGCATTCCGGGCTGTCCCCAGCTCGTCCTTCCCACGTTTGGGGCTTTGGGCACATCCCAAAATTCGGGATTTGCCGGGATCTGGCGGAGCCTTTCCCCGCCTGTCCCGCGGTGAGCGCCGGGCTGGAAAGGAGCCGGGAGAGCGGCACCTCGGCCAGCAGGTTCGCTCCCCTTATGGAAAGGCATTTGGGATGTGTTTATTCCTGTCGGAGCCCTTGGCCCGTGACGGGGAGCGGGATTAATCCGGGAAGAGCGGGCGCCTGCTGCCAAATTCCCCCGAGAGGCACAAGAGGCTGGATTTGGGGGGCTCCGGGGGGAACTGGGGGGTCTCGTTGGAGGAGGGGGGTGAGGGGTGGGTGCTCCCCCTTCTCTCAGGGATCCCAGGAGGAGAAGCCAAAGGGGGGAAATCGAAGAGGAGGAAAGGGAAGAGAAATCCCCGGAATCACTTGGGGCTCTGGAGCGGAGTTTTGGGACAGATTCTGTCCCAGCCTGGCTGCTCTTCAACCAGGGCACGGTCACAGGCGGGCTGGGCGAGCTCCAGGGAGGCAGGAATTGGGAGAGGATGTCCTTAAAGCCCCATTCCCAGCGGGATGTCCTGCGGGGACACACGGGTGACACCCGAGCAGGGCACGGAGCGCCACTGGAAACTTTCCCCGGCTCCCTCGGCCGGACCCGGGCGCTGCCACCCCCAGCCCTTCCCGGCCGGGCTGCGGGAATTGGGAATTCCCGGAGCTGTCGGGAGCTGCTCCTTGTCCTTCCGAGCCTCCCGACACCGCTGGTGGCACAGCAGCTTCATGTCACGGTGGCCCCGGGGCTGCCGGTGGCCCCGGGCCAGCAGAAAGGGCTGGACCGACCTTGTTCGCTGAGCCCGGCACTGCTGAGCCCCGGAGTTTGTTAATTATCCCAATTCGCGGTGAGCACGATGGCAATTATCACATTCACAATTATGGCCGTGAATACGTGGCAATGACGGCCATCAGTGGCTCTCAGGCGACTTTGGCACCGTCCCGCTGGCCCTGGCACCCTGCACATCCATCGCTGCCTGCCCGTGCCCAGCTGTGCCCATTGTCCATGGATTTCCTGGCATTTATCCCTCTCATTGCCCCCCTATCCCAAAGGCATCCTCCCATAAAGAAGGGATTTTTTAGGGCATTTCTCCCTCTCCTGGGTTATCCTCACCCTCCTCAGGACCCAAGGAAATCCCTCCTTGGGATCCTCCCCGAGCATTCAGGGACGGCCTGCAGAGCCCGCCCGCCCCAGGGAATTTTCTGCACCCCATCCCGGCTGGAAAAATCCGAATATTGACAGGGAAAACGCAGTTTTGTGAGGATAGCACCGAGATCTGAGCCCTCCCTGGAGCTGCACCAGTCCCCGGGAGGACTGGGACCAGTTGGGCGATCCCAGCGTGAGTCACGGCGGCCTCGCCGCCATCCAGCCATAAACATTCCGGCTTAGGAGCCGCGTCCCAGATTCTCGTGCTGTTTGCATTGATCTGCCTTCCAGGCTCTGCTTTGCTCCAGTTTTTAATGTAATTTCACCAGCCATTAGCCCAGAACGCAGCTCAGCCCCTCCTTCACTTCACAGCGGTTTTTTTTCCTAATTTTTCCCCCAACTTTTTCTTACATTTCCCCCGGGTTTTTTTTCCCCCCTAAATATCTCGCCTTGGTAGCAAAATCCTCACGTTTTTTTGGGACCCTCAGCACGACCCGGCAAAAGAGGCGGGAGCCCAGCCTGCCCAAACCAGCCCAATTATGGCCAAAGTGCTGCCAAAAAAAAAAAGCCCCGAGAGCCTCTTTGACCTTCTGGAAGCTGCTCCGAACCCCCGGGAATGACCCTGCACTTCACCCAGATGATTTCACCGGTGATTTCCTGAGGGGTCTGGGTGTACGTGGAGGGTTTCTTTTTTTGGGTTGTTTTTTTTTTTTTTTTTTCTTTCCATGCTGAGGGAAAATGAAAACGTTGAGGCACAGAAAGACTCTCACTTCCCTAAATCCTAATTATAGCACGCAGCGCTTTCGGGCTCAGCGGGTGCCCCGAGCCTCGTGCAGGCTGCGGGGGTGGGAAACTGAGGCACGGGAGGGCTGAGATGGATTTAAGGAGGTTTTGGAAAGCGTTGAGATCCTTTTGTGTTTGCTCTGAGGGTGATGGAGATGTTATAAGATGGGGAATAAATATTCCCTGTCCTTCCCCGAGCGGATTTTCCCAGGTTTGCAGAACACACAGGGCACAGGGAAAAAAATCATGGGGGAAAAAAATCACGGGGGAAAATGGGGAAAACTGGATCCTGCTGCCCCAAAGGCTCCTGGAGAGGAATCAGAGCCGCCAGTTCCAGTTCCAGGCGCGGTGACAAGGAGCGGGCAGGCGGGGACACGGGGCCGGGGCGAGCGGGGACACCGGAGCTGTGTCACGCCAAGCTCCAGCCCCTGGGGCTGCCAGCGCCCACGAACAACGGCTCCGCAGCACCGCCAGAGCCCGGAAAAAATGCCCAAAATCCCGCTTGTCCCAAAGCCAACTTTCCGCTGGAAGCCACCAGCTGTCCCCCGGCCAGGTACAGGGACTTTGCCGCGGGATTGGACGCTCCCCTCGTTAGTTACAACCTGATTAATTACCCTGCTGCCTCCGCTCCCAAACAGATTTTGGTATCCAGGCGCTGGTGAATAACTCCAGCAATTAATTGTAGGGGTGAGTCTACTCCTAATTAGGAGCAGATTTAGGGAATGAGCGCTGGGAGAGCTCCCGTTGGCTGCCGGTGCCTCTGCTCGAGGATTCCAACCTGGGGACTTCTTAATGAGCAATTGAGGAGTTAATTAAGCTGGGGCTCGTGCGCTGGGGAGAGCGGAGCCGGAGATGTGGCCGGGGGGGGGGGGGGGTTTGGTGTCAGCGAGGCTGCCTGGGATCCAGTCGGGATCCAGCCGGGATCCAGCCCTGCTGGGAGTGCTTTTACTGCCAGGAAAGGAGCTGTGAAGCTGGCCGGGAGCTGAGGGGTGCCCAGCTCTGCTGGGGAGCTCCAGCGAGGCTCTCCATGGGTAGGAAGCTTTTTACAGTTGTTCCCAGATTCCCAAAATACGCTTCAATATCTGAGTTTTGCACTGTGTCATGGGAGTGTCACAGGGCTGTCCCTTTGGGGTGTTTGGGTGCTCCAGGCTGGGCTCTGCCTGTCCCCTTGGGCAGCAGCTTTGCTTCTGATGTCTCTGACAAATCCCAAAGGAAAGGGGAATGCTGCTCCTGACAAATCCCAAAGGAAAGGGAGATGCTGCTCCTGATAAATCCCGAAGGAAAGGGGAATGCTGCTCCTGATAAATCCCAAAGGAAAGGGAGGTGCTGCTCTTGGCTCTCCCTCATAAATCCCAAAGGAAAGGGAGATGCTGCTCCTGATAAATCCCAAAGCAAAGGGAGATGCTGCTCCTGGTTGTCCCTGAAAAATCCCAAAGAAAAGGGGAATGCTGTTCCAGTTTTCCCAAAGCAATCCCTATAAAGGGGGATGCTGCATCCATGTCCCCTCCCTGTCCCCTCCCTGTCCTGGCCAGGCTGGGCCCATCCCCCATGTCACGATGGGCTCTGCTTAGGGCTGCACCCCCCTTTGCTGGGGATTCCCAATGGAGCTGGGAACGGGAATTTTCCACTTTTCCCTGTGGATCTCCCCAGCTCGGAGCAGCCCAGAGCTGTGCCGGTGCCAGAGGTGATGCTTTGTCCTCCAAGGGTCAGCCAGGGCTGGGGGGGAAGCTGGAAATTAAAAAAAAAACAACACCCGAAGAGCGTGGAGAGGAAAGGGCGAGAGAGAGGCCGAGTTTCCATCAGCGCTGGGTCACTGGAAAATCTGAGTGGGGAGCGAGGGGGAAGGAGCGAACTTCTGCTTCCTGCGAGGGAGGGAGGGAGGGAGGGAGCGGCTCGTGGTGGGCTGAGAGCGCTGCTGTGCCTCGGGCTCTTCCCCAGGCTCCCTTTCCTTCTAAAAACACCAAAAATCAGGATCCTGCTCTGCTCCCGGCGCTGCTGCTGCTGTTCTGCCAGACACGAGGGACAAAAGCAGCTGATGTGTCCAAGGGATGGACATTGGTGTGTCCAAGGGATGGACATTGGTGTGTCCACAGGCCGGACACTGATCTGTCCCCAAGATGGACACTGACATGTCCCCAAGCAGGACACTGATGTGTCCCTAGGCCAGACACTGATGTGTCCCCAGGCCGGACACTGGTGTGACCTCAGGCTGGACACTGACCTGTCCCCAAGCCGGACACTGACCTGTCCCCAAGCAGGACACTGATCTGTCACTAGGCCAGACACGGACATGCCCACAAACCGGACACTGATGTGTCCCTAGGCCGGACACTGGTGTGTCCCCAAGCCGGACACTGATCTCTGCCTGATCTCCTCCAGGATCTGGGTTGGAAACCCTCGATCCCAATCCCGGCCCAGCACAGGCTGGGATTTCAGGGAGAATGGGAGGAAGGATATTCGTCACTGAGGGTCGGGGACAAAGGACAGCTGTGAGCGGCCAGGGCTGGGGGTTCAATCCCTCCTGGATGGCGCACAGGGAATCTCTGCCTGCCCGGGTTCCTGGGCAGAGCTGAGCCCGCACCTGCAGCCGTGGTGCCTTCTCCTCTTCCTCCTCCTCCTCTTCCTCCTCCTCCTGCTGCTGCTGCTGCTGCTCCTCCTCCCCGTCTGCTCGCGGCGCTGCCCACAGCTCCTGCCTGACAGGAGGGTCTGTTCCCAATGCCGGGGGTTGGGATCCGCAGCCAATTCCAGCTCGGCAGAGCAGAACCGGCTCTGTGCAGCTCGGGAGGGAGCGCAGAGGCTGCGGTTTCGCTCCCGGGGTCCTCTGTGGGTCCTGCCCTGAGAACCGGGGGCTCGGTGGAGGCACAACCCGGGGAAGGAGCTGCAGGGATCCCAGAGCTCACCTGGGAATGGTGAATTCCCCCAATGGTTGGGGTGGGAGGGGATCGTAAAGATCACCCAGTGCCACCCCTGTCGTGGCAGGGACACCTTCCACTGTCCCAGGGTGCTCCAAGACCCAATGTCCAACCTGGCCTTGGGCACTTCCAGGGATCCAGGGGCAGCCACAGCTGCTCTGGGAATTTCTCCACCCTCATAGGGAGGAATTCCATCCCAACATCCCATCCATCCCTGCCCTCTGGCAGTGGAAGTCATTCCCTGTGTCCTGTCCCTCCAATCCTTGTCCCCAGTCCCTCTCCAGCTCTGCTGGATCCCTCTGGAAGAGGCCCCGACCTCTCCCATCCAGAAACCTCCTCCATCACCAAATGTGCTTCTCTGGGATCAGCCAGCGGAGCACTCCTGGACTCAGGCTGGATCTGGGAGCACACCTGGACTCAGGTTTGGGTCCTGGAGCACTCCTGGACTCAGGCTGGATCTGGGACACACCTGGAACATCCCATCCATCCCTACCTCCAACACCTACCCTGGATCTTTGCCCTTCCAGCCCCAACCCGCAGCACCCCAATCCTGCAGAGATCTCATCCCACATCCCCTGAGCTGCCCCCTCCCCTTCCCGGCCTCTGGGGACGGATTCTCCCTCCCCTCCTGCCCTTCCTTGGTTTTTCGTTTCTCTCTCTCTTTTTTTTTTTTTTTTTTTTTTTCTTCCCGGAACTCAGCCTCGTCCACCGCCATCCTTTACGGATGGGATGTGTCATTCCTGACCCGGGTTCACCGCCAGCTGCCAGCTCAGCCCGTGGCCCTCGTTAGCTTTAATTGCTCCTGGGGAGGCCGGGCAGTGCCAAGCCCGGGGCATCCCGGTGCTTCATCGCGTCCAGTGAGAGCGAAGTGGGGCTCGGCAGGGATTAAAAAAAAAAAAAAAAGAAAAAAGAAAAAAAAAAAAGAGAGAAAAGAGCTCGGTGTGACTGGAATGAAGGGCAGGTTCGCACGTCAGAGCCGGGAGCTGGGATCGGCTGTCTCAGCACTCAGCGGGGACAGGAGCTGCTGGCGTCACCGCTGATGTGCGACACAGGCAAGGAGGGAAGGAGGGAGGGAGGGAGGGACAGCAGTGCCAGAGCCGCAGCGCGGACCCGATCCCGGCAGAGCCGGGCTGGTTCCTGCAGCCCCATGTGCCCCAAAATCGCAGACTCGGCGGGGCTGAGGATCCCCGCGAGCTGTGTCCGGTCCCCACATTGTCACCCTGAGTGTCACATCCCGGCCTTCCCTGGGCACCTCCAGGAATGGGGACTCCAAAGCTCCCTGTGCACTTCCAATCCTGCCTTTTCCACGGAAAAATTCCTCCTGGTGACCAAACTGACCCTCCCCTGTTGGGGGCAGTGCCCCGCCCAGCTGGGATGTCGCTGTCACCTTCCCAAGCAAGGCAGGGATCTGCTTTTCCAAGCCTGGCGTTCCAAAAGCTCGAGTGTCTGCAGGGCAAATCCTGCAGGGAAAATCCTGCCCTCAGTGACAGTGGCTCCGTCCCAAATCTCCAGCTCCATCAGGTGTCCCATGCCATAGTTGCTTCCCAGTGAATTCCCATCCCTTTATTCCCATCCCTTTATTCCCATCCCTTTATTCCCATCCCTTTATTTTCCCAGCTCTCCTTCCCTCCTGCTGCCCTGAGCTCTCTCTCCTCTCCCTCTCTCCCTGCCGTGACTCATTTCTCTCTCGCCAAGAGAAATTCTTGGATTTTTAAAGAAGCCCTGGGAGGTTTTTGTACCTGCAGAGGCTCCCAGCAGGAGCCATGGAGCTTTTCCAGGCTGGATACGGGAATGGGAGGAGGGAGGGATGGATGGATGATGGATGGATGGATGGATGATGGATGATGGATGATGGATGATGGATGGATGGATGATGGATGATGGATGGATGGATGATGGATGATGGATGATGGATGATGGATGGATGATGGATGGATGATGGATGGATGGATGATGGATGGATGATGGATGATGGATGGATGATGGATGGATGATGGGTGATGGATGGATGATGGATGGATGGATGGATGATGGATGATGGATGGATGGATGATGGATGATGGATGATGGATGATGGATGGATGATGGATGGATGATGGATGATGGATGATGGATGATGGATGATGGATGATGGATGGATGGATGATGGATGGATGATGGATGGATGATGGATGGAGGATGGATGATGGATGATGGATGATGGATGGATGGATGATGGATGATGGATGGATGGATGATGGATGATGGATGATGGATGATGGATGGATGATGGATGGATGATGGATGGATGGATGATGGATGGATGATGGATGATGGATGGATGATGGATGGATGGATGATGGATGGATGATGGATGATGGATGGATGGATGATGGATGGATGATGGATGATGGATGATGGATGGATGATGGATGGATGATGGATGGATGATGGATGATGGATGATGGATGATGGATGATGGATGGATGGATGGATGATGGATGGATGATGGATGATGGATGGATGGATGATGGATGGATGATGGATGATGGATGATGGATGATGGATGATGGATGGATGATGGATGATGGATGATGGATGATGGATGATGGATGATGGATGGATGATGGATGATGGATGATGGATGATGGATGATGGATGGATGGATGGATGATGGATGGATGATGGATGATGGATGATGGATGGATGATGGATGGATGATGGATGGATGATGGATGATGGATGATGGATGATGGATGGATGATGGATGGATGATGGATGATGGATGATGGATGGATGATGGATCCATGGATGGATGATGGATGGATGATGGATGATGGATGATGGATGATGGATCCATGGATCCATGGATGGATGATGGATGGATGATGGATCCATGGATGGATCCATGAGGATTGAGGAGCTCTCAGCACCCAGGACCCGGCAGATGGAGCCAGGTTTGGGAATGGGATCCCCACTGGTGCAGGATTGTCCCTGTGCTCAGGGATGTTCCAGCTGCTGCAAAGTCCTTGTGAAGCACAAACCGAGCACTGGGAAAGAAAAGGAAAATATTCCAGCCTCAGCAGGATCCCTGCAGATTTGGGAGCCCCAGCCTCCCCTGGCCCCAGGGATGGAGCTGCCTGGAGGGGGGAATGGCTCCAGCTCCACAAACCTGGAGCACTGCCCCATCCCTGGAAGTGTCCCAGCTTGGAGCAGCCTGGGACAGTGAGAGGTGTCCTTGTCCCCAGGGATGAGCTTTAAGGCCCCTTCCTACCCAAACCATTCCAGGATCCCATGAAATTCCTCCCTCTGCTCCCTGACGCTCTCCAGGGCAGGGGGTGACACTCCCCTCCCTGCCAGGGACACGGGGGTTGGCTGTCCCCACCCCAGGTGACATTTCCTGGAGCTCATTCCCTGCTCCATTCCCGGCAGGAGGTGAGGGGGAGCTGCCAGGGCCCCTCTGGATCCAGGATAACAGAGAAATTTGGGAATACCAGGCCGTGGATTTGAGATTATCCCTCTTTCCAGGATCCCCTCCTCTGCCCCACCACCTCGGAATGGGAATTTCTGCGGTGTCTGAGCCGCCCCAAAATCACAAATCACCCCCTCCTGCCTCAGCGTGCTTTTCCCAGCCCTTATCCAGGAGCTTTTCCCGGTCAATATTTGCACTCAAGGAATTCTTGGTGCCTCCTCCAGGCCCGGGCACGCTGCCAGGGGGAGGGAGGGCATCACATCTGCACCTCCCTGAGCAAACTCCAAACTTTCCCTGGCCCCTCGGGGGCCCGTGGGTGCGGCCATGTGCTCCCGGAGGAAAGTTTCTCCTCCGTTTTTTTGTGATTAATTCCTTCCTCCCACCACGGCCGCCCGCAATCCCATCTATATCCACGGCTCCCCACTCCTCCTCGGCTGTAAAATATTTATAAATCCCTACATTAGGGCCCTTTTTTTTGCATTTTTTTTTTCTTTCCCTTCTCCCCTGCTTTTCCACCCGGGCTCCCCAGCTCAGCCGAGCTCCAGGAACGGCTTCATTTCCATAAATCTCGGGGAAGCTGTGAGGAATAATTTCGTTTTTTTCTTTTTTTTTTTTTTTGCTCGGGGAATGCGCTGCTTTTTTTAATTGCACTCATCTGCAGCTCCTTGGCGATGCATTATTGATGGTTATTATTCCAATAAAGGAGCCGTTCCTGGTTTGTTTTCCCAGGGATGAGCTTGGAAATGTGTCTGGTTTTCCCTATTCCCTCTTTTTCCCCCCATTTTGGGAAGAGGTCACCTTTGCATCCAAGATTTTTACACCCATTTGCACCCCTCTTCTGGGTATTTCACTCCTCTTCTGGGTATTTCACCCCTCTTTTGGGTATTTAATCCCTTTTTTTTGGTATTCCACCCCTTTTTTGGTATTTCACCCCCTTGTTTTGGGTATTTCACTCCTCTTTGGGGTATTTCACTCCCTTTTTTGCGTATTTCACCCCTCTTTTGGGTATTTAATCCCTCTTTTGGGTATTTCACTCCTCTTTTGGATGTCCCACGGCTTTTCCCTGTGCCATCAACGCCACTGATGTCCCCTTATCGTCACCCGGCGTCCTCCAAGTACCTAAAGGTGGGGGTTAGGGGGGAAAATCGACCTTTCTGGAAGCAGGAATGCGGAGAATCCCGGAGGAATGGGAACGTCTGGAGGCTCCGCGTGGCTTTTGCCACAGGGGCTGCCCCTGAGCTTTTCACCGCTGGTTTGGCCTCCGAATTTTGGATTTTGGGAGCGCCTGGGGATCTGCTCCTCCGACAGACCCCACAACGTGGTGAAGGTGACAAAAGTGGGGTGGTCCCTGCCCTTGCTGTGACATCCCAGGATTTCACCCCCAAGCTCTGTGCTGTCACCGAGATCCAGGTGGCACCGAGGGCACCTCCGGCTCTTTTCCAGCACCTTTTCCCCGCATCCCTGGAGGGAAGAAAAGTCCCAAAGTAGGGCTCGGGAGCTCCCCCGCCTCCCCAGCTCGGGGCTGACAGCTCGGGAGTGACGGGCTGAGCGTTTTTCTCTCTCTGTCACTTCGCTCCCGTCCCTTTCAGCACCGCCCACCGCGCTGTCACCGCCGGCTGCGGGGACATTCCTCGGGCCCACCGAGGTCCCCGAGCTGTTACCGCGCTGCAAACACCGAGTACAAGGTTCCTCCTTGATGTGAGGAATGAAACGAGGTCGGAACTGGAGGGGAAAATGTTCATTTCGGGACGGAGGGAGCGGAGGAGCTCCAGGGGGTTTTCCGAGTTGTTTCCCCTGGGAATTGCTCGGGGAGGGGAATTTGGGGATCCTGGTTGGGGGGATCCATGGAAAAACACGGATCCAGCATCCCGGAATTCTCTCTCATCCCGCCCAGGGATGCTCGGGAAGCAGCAGCCCAGAGGCTCCTTCTGAGCTGTCGTAAATTTTGGGAGGATTTAATAACAGGCCCTAAACAAATTTAAAATCCTGCCGTGCTTCCAACCGGGAATGTGCAGGGATGGGGAAGGGAAAGGCTCTCAGGCACTTTGGTGATGAGTTCCGTAGGTGAGCAAACAATTTCGTCTCCTAATTACAGCCATAAAGCAAAAATCCCTCCCAATCCCCAAATTCCTCCTCTGCCTTTTCGCTTCTCCTGTCAAGCCCCTTTTCCCCCATGGAGGAGCTGCTTAATTAGGAATTAACGGGGCTGTCGGAGTAATTGGGAGCAGGAATGGGCTAGGAGAGGTTCATTAGTGCGGTGATGGCTAATTAGCAGTTCCGTGGCTGCGGGGATTTTTTTTTGGGGGGGGTCTCCAAAGGCTTTGGAGTGAGGGGAAAGCCGCGAGCAGAGCAGGGAATTGCTGAGGATGCCGTGGGACCGGGATGGGACCTTTTCCATCGGCATCCCAAATTCCAGGCAGGAATCCCAACCTTGAACAGGCACCTCCGGGTGCTGCAGCTCAGGGATGAGCAGGGAGAGGGAAAAGAGGGAGAAAAAGCAGGGAAAATCCCTTAAATCCCCTTTTCCAGCAGCTCCAGCTCCGCGGTGCCCCCAGGACCCGCCGGCATTCCCGGCAGAGCCTCTCCAGGGTTTATTTAATTGATTTTTTTTTTTTTATCCCCGAGCACGGCGAGTCACATCCCTGGCGCTTTCTCTCCCTATATTTAGCCCTTGAATGGAGAGAGATTTTACAGACGCCTGACTCTGCCTTGTGCTCCAAAGTCACTCAGTGTTTCCATGAGAAACACGGCGGCTCCAATCCCGGAGCTCCGGCACCGTGACAAAAAAACCTTCCCCGCGTATTCCAGCGGCGCTGGATTTACCCCCTCCGCCCCCTCCGGGGATGAGATCAGGATCTGGCCCCGGGTTTTGATGGGTTTGTAACTTGGCTGATACAACTCGGCTGATTTAATTCATTTTTCGGGCTCAAAAACTCCACCTACAAGTTCCCAGCCTGGGAGGCATTAAAGGCAAATTAATCCAAATATTAGAGGCTGGGTTTAAAGGGAAATCATTAGGGAAGTCAGATGATTTTTTTTTTTTTTAATTTTTTTGAGGGAAGAGCCTGGTGGAGATATTTTCTATTTTGGAGTTATTTATTTTACCCTGGTGCTGCTGGGTCACCTCCAGGCCTGGCACTGCCCAGGCTGGGCACTGCTCTGCTTCTCTGCCAGAAAAGAGAAGAGAGGAGAAGAAAAGAGGTGGCAAAAATCGGGATGACAGCAGAGATTCCCATTGGGATTTAGTCCCTGATGGAGAACTGGGGTGCTGCAGGGCACTGGGGGAGTTTGGCTGATTTTCCAAGGATTGGGAAGGGAGAGGCCTTTGGGATGAGGTGGGGATCCAGAGGAGCCTGAAACAGGCACTGGGTACAAGGAACAAGAGAATCCACTCAGGAATCCACTCAGGAATCCCTCCAGGAATCCACTCAGGAATCCCTCCCCTATCCAGGAGAGAGCTCCTGCCTGGATCCCGGCTGGGAAGGGGGATTTGATCCCTGCATGCATGGCCAGAGCCACGGAAAAAAGGGAATAAAGAACAATCCAGCCGTGATCTGAGGAGGACAAAGGCACAGCCCAGCCCTGCAGGGGCTTCCCGGTGGGATCCAGAATCTCCTTCAGAGCTCCTGACAGGAGCAAATCCAGCCTGTCCCTATTGTCACCCCAAATCCAGCCTGTCTTCATTGTCACCCCAAATCCAGCCTGTCTTCATTGTCATCCCAAATCCAGCCTGTTCCCATTGCCACTCCAGAAACCAGTCTGTCCCCACTGTCACCCCAAATCCAACCTGTGCCCAGTGTCACTCAAAAATCAGTTTGTCCTCACTGCCACCTCAAATCCAATCTGTCCCCACTGCCACCCCAAATCCAGCCTGTCCTCATTGTCACCCCAACAGCCAACATGTCCCCACTGCCACCCCCGTGGCTGTGACACCTGCAGCTGCCCCAGGGCTGTCCCCTGCTGCAGCTGGGGACTGGGGCTGTGACACGAGTGGCAGCTCTGCTGGCTCAGGGGTTGTGTCCTTCCCCTTCCTGCTCCGGCGTGGGGACACCTCTGTCACCACCCCGGCGGTGGCCAAGCCACCAGGAGGAGCAGGTGGCCTGTGGCTGAGGGTGGGGTGACACCAGCAGGGGCACAGACACGACACAGAGTGTCCCAAAATATTCCATGAAGGAATTTTTCCCGGCTCGACGCTGGCTTGGAGGTGACACTGCCTGGCTCCTGCCAGGATTTTCCCTTTTCCTCCATGTGCTTCTCCTTAAAAAAAAAAAAAAAATGCTCTGAGGCTTTTCACGGTGCTGCCACTGCGCAAAAATCACATTTCCCACACGGATTTTTGGCCGCTCCCTCCCTCCACCACCGCCCCGGGTGCTAAACCTGCTTTTCCCCTTTTTCAACCCAAACCCGGGAGCCGGAGCCGGCTGCACATTCCCGGCATTGCCGAGCTGCCCTGCTCGCACACACGGCTTCCCTGAGGCAGGAAAAGCTGATTTCCTTCCAGGAGCCCCAATCCAGATGGTCGGAGATGCTTTCCAAGCTCCCAGAACCTGTTGGAAAAGGCCATTATGTCTCAATAGCGCTTTTGCATCCCGGCCCGTTGGAAGCGACGCCTGCCAGCTGCTCCAACACCTCTTTCCCAAGCTGTTCCGGCCTCATGGAGAACCAGTCTGGTCAGGCTTGGCTGATTTTGGTGAAGGAATAAAATCTCCCTGTTTATTCCCATTTTTTTTTTTTGTGTCGGGCAAGAGTGGAGCAGTTCAATGGAAGAGGCCTGGGGTTGTTTTTTGAGTCTCAGCGTTCGCTTTTGTCGTGAGAATCCCCAGCCCTGAAATATTTTATTTTCGAGGAATAACGCTGTGAACTCCCCAGGAAGATGCCGAGGAGGAATTCCCAGCCGTGGGCATTTTCCTCCTCTCAAAGCAAAGCTCAGGGCCAGGTCGTGCTCCAAAGGATGAGGAGATGGAATTAAATCCAAAATTTAATTACTACTCAAACAACATTCCCTGCTCCAAAAGAACGCCTGGATCAGCGGGAAGGTCCCTCCCGGTGAGCTGAGGGAGGGATTTTGTTGGAAAATGGAGAGGAGGAATTCCCAGGGTTGGGTCCCCTGTCCAGCCCCGGCTCTTGGGAGCGCTCAGGAATGTGGAATTCTGGAGGTTCAGGCCCTCAAGGGGGGAAAAAACCGTTGGGATCGCTAATGAGGGGCTAATGAGAGGCTAATGAGGGGCTGTGCCCAGCACGGGTGTTCCACTGGTTTAACTGGAACCGCTGCGAGCCCAAACTGGGCCTCCGGGAGGGGATTTAAGGTGCCCCCTCCCAGCCCTGCTGGCCCCTGCCCTCGGGCCAAAGCGTTTCCGTGCTTTGGGAAGGATTCCATGAGGAATTTTATCCGGGTTGCTTTAAAAAAAAAAAAAAGGGGGTGTGGGGGTTGGTCATGCTGGACCCTCGTGGCTCTCAGGGTGCTGGCACCCCCAAAGTGATGCTCTCAAAGTGGGTCAGACCCGGGGGATCAACCCCCAAGCCACTGTAACCCCACAAAAATCACCAACTTTGTCACCAAATTCCTTCCTTCCCGCACCCGGAGTGGGGAAGGGGTTTGGGCATGAGGGTGCCCTCGTTTTTTGGGGTGCCCGCATTGCCCTGGGGATGTCCCCACACTTTTTGGGAGTGCACATCCCACTCTGGCCTGGGGGTGGGGGTCTCCACATTGCCCATTGGGGTCCCCACACTGCTTGGGGCTGCCCGTGGGGGTCCCACATTATTTGGGGTCTACACATTCTCTTGTCCTGAGGGGTCCCCAAACTTTCTGAGGGTGCATCCACAGCCCTGTCCAGCGTGTCCCCACATTGCCCAGGGGTGTCCCCACCCTGCTTGGGGGTCCCTATATTACCCAGGGGTGTCCCCACTTTTCCCGGGGGTGCACCCACCACGCCGTCCAGTGTGTCCCTCCTTTTTTGGGGGTCCCCTCATTGCCCGAGGGTGCACCTACCGCCCTATCCAGTGTGTCCCCACCTTTTCTGGGGGTGCAGCCAGGACCCTGTCCGGTGTGTCCCCACCCTGCCCGGGGGTCCCCATTCTTCTCGGGGGTATCCCCACCCTTTCCATTCGTGCACCCCCCATCTGCCCCTGGCTCCCGGTCCTGTTTGGGGTCCCCCACGCCGCTGTCCCCCTACCCTGCCCCGTTCACCCCGCTCCTCTCTCCTTCCCCCTTAAGCCGCCGTCGGGGCGTGCAGCCACCTTAAGGGAGCCCCTCCCCCGGCGGGCTGGGACGAGCCCTCCCCCTCCGTGCCCGCCGTCCCCTCCCTCGCCGGCCCGGCCCCGCACGGCCCCGCACGGCACGGGGGTTGCCATGACAAGCATTTTCTCCCGTTAGCTCCGGGACCGCTGCCCCCCCTCCATCCCATGGCCAGTCGCGGGGGCTCCGCCGCCAGCCGGGCGCCGTGGGACCGGAGCCGGTGAGTGCGCGGGGAGACCCCGGCACAGGGGTACGGGGGTCCCGCGAGGGGTTCAGGTGCTGGGGGGGGACACACGGGAGTGGCGTGGGGTGGCTGCGGAGGGTTTTTTTTTTTTTTTTTTTTGTAGGGGCGGGTGGGTGGGAGCATCGCTGCCGCCGCTCTGCCGGGGCGGGTGGGGCAGTGCCAGCGGGGATTTCACCCGCCCCGCTCCGTCCCAGTGCAGCAGGTGGGATAGGGGGGGATTGGTGTGGGTTCCTAAATCATGGAGGGGCTCGTCGTGGGACCACCCCCCTCTCCGACCCCAATCCCACGTGGGGAGGGGTGCGGTGATGGGGGCACCGCGGTCCGGCCGCTCTGGGGCGTGGGCGGCTGTGGGGCGTGCAGCCCCCAAATATCTCGTGTAGGGGGGGCACAGCTCCGGCAGCCCCCCGGTATTTGGGGTGTGGAGGACGCTCCGGTCGGATCCTACAACTTGTTGCCCGCCCTTGAGGTGGCGAGGAAGGTGCGGGGGGGAGGGGGGGACGCGGGGTTCCCGGTGGCGCGTGTTGCTGGAATTTTTTTTTTTGGGAGGCAGCGAGTTGTGGCATTGCGGGGAGGAGGAGGATGAGGATGATGGAGGAAGGAAGAGGCGGGGGAAGGGGAGGGGGGCTTGCGGCAGCCCAAGGACAGAGCGGGGAAGGTGCTGCGTGGGTGCGTTTGGGGTGGTTTTTCCCCACCCGTGGGGCGGCAAAGGAGGGGGGCTGCTCCCTGCCTGGAGTGGGGTGACTCGGGGGGGGAGTGGGATGCGCTGGGGAGGGTGGGATGCGCTGGGGAGATGCGTGGGGGGTTGCCCACGCCACGGCTGGGCACGTCCCCCTGCTGCCTGCACCAATCCAGCTGGGCAGAGCCACGGCAGAGAAAACAGGAGTGGGGAGGCGGAAAATAAATTAAAAAATAAATCAGGAAATCTATTGGAAGCCCGGGCAGGCTCTGGCCTCGTCCGCCTCCTCCCGCCTCTGCCCCCAGCGCTCTCCCTGCACGCCAGCCCCGGCTCTGGAGCCTCTCAGCATCCCTGGCCTGGCTCGGTGGGTCCGTGCCCCCCGTGGGCTGCCCGGCGGCGGGGGCGGGGGGGGCTGTGCGGGGCTGGGTGGTCCCTCCCCGCTTCGCCAGAGGCGAGTGGAGATGTTGGGAGGGGAGGAGGGACAATAGGTTATTGTGCTCTTATCTCTGGAGACCTGAGCTTGGGTGGGGGTTTGCATTGCGAAGCTCAAACCAGTGCAGCCAGTTTCTGCCCGTGGCCCGTGGACCGGCAGCCCTGGACGTGGGTGGACGGGCAGGAGCCGAGGGCAGCGAGCTGGGGTGGAGGTGAGTGCTCGGAGCTCGCCGTGGGGCACCCAAAGCCATCCCGGGGCCGGGGGACCCCCGAACTGAACCCCCCCCCCCCTTCACCCCAAACCCCCCCGGGCTGCACCGCTGCCTGCGCCCCGCCTGGCTCCAGACACTGCCCTCAATCTTTCGCTTCTCTGAGCACTGAAACGCACCTGAATTATTAAATCATGAGCCACGGAGGCTGACGCCCCCGCGCTCCGCCAGCCCCACCCCGCCGCGCCCCGGGGATCCCTCCCCGGCCCTGGGCTTCCCTCCCCGGGTGACCCCACCCGTGGGCACCACTCTTGGGGGTGCCATCGGATTTTGGGGTGCTGGACCCTCCTTCCATGGTGGGGCTGGGGTGGGTTTGGAGGCCTCGCTGTGTCTCGCTCCGGCCGGGCAGGATGGGCTCGTGGCTGGCACGGGGAAGGTGCCCGTGCCGGGATGGGGCAGGTGGGGCCGGGCAGCGCCCAGGGCAGGAGGGAGGGCAGCGCTTCCCCATTCCTGCCCCGGCACCGCGCATTCCCCGCGGGCTCCGGCCCCGTCCCACCCTGGGTGCCGCTCCCCGTCCGAGCCCCGGCTCCTTCCCCGCTTCACTTGGGAAGTGCTGCGAGCGCTGCAGGTAGAGAGGTTTGAGAAGGGCGCAGGCTGTTGTTGGGTGTTGGTTTCTTTTTTTTTTTTTTTTTTTTTTTCCTCTCCTCTTTTTTTTTTTTTTTTTTTCCGCTGGCGATGATGACGGAGGGAATTCCCTGCGCTGCCGGCTCGCCGCTCGCGTGCCGTGGGTCCGCATCTCTTCCCGGGGGGATCTGTCGCTGTCACCCGAGCCTTGCGCCTCCGGAGCCGGGAGCCGCCGTGCCCGAGCCCCCGGGCAAGGGCCGGGCAGGGCGGGGGCAGCCCAAGGGTGGCACAGGTCCTTGGGCAGGATGAGTAAGAGCAGGGAGGGACGGCTGCTCCTCTCCACTATTGTTTAGCAGCCGAAAGCGCCGGGGTGGAGCTGAGCCCGGAGTTTCCCCTTGTCCCCAAACCCTGCGAGACGAACCCGCTCCTTCCCCGCCTGCTCCTCCCCTGCCCCGGCCGCGCGTTCCCCGCTCCTCTCTCGGCTTGTGTGGTTTTGTTTTTTGGGTTTTTTTTTAATTTTTTTCTCTTTTCCTTTTTCTCCTCCCTGCTAGGCCACGCGCGGAGTTTTCCCGCAGTGGCCACACGCGCGGGTTGGAGCCTGCGGAGATTTGGGGACCCAAATCCCTGCGGTGGGGGGGACTGGCAGCCGCCGCCCGTGCTCTGCCGTGCTGCTGCTCCCCGCGCAGGGCCCGGCGAAGGGCTGGCAGCTCCGGCTTCCTCCTCGCCCACGGCTCCTCCCCGCCGGGCACGGCTGCGCCGTGCTGGGAAAGGAGCCGGCGGAAAATCTGTGCTGGGAGCCCCGGCATCGCTCCGGGATCCGGGAGCGGCTGGGAAGGGACAGGGAGCCCCGGCAGGGACAGGGAGCCCCGGCAGGAGGGCTCGGTGTGGCCGTGGAAAGGGGTGCAGGTCCTTCGGGAAGTGACCAGTGCTCAGTGTGACCAGTGCTCGTGGCCATGGCAATGGGAAGTGACCAGTGCTCGGTGTGACCATGGCAGTGGGAGGTGACCATTGCTCAGTGTGACCAGAGCTCAGTGTGACCGTGGCAATGGGATGCAGGTCCATAGATGGGCCAATGCTCCATGTGACCAGTGTTCAGTGGGAGGTGACCAATGCTTGGTGTGACCATGGTCAGTGTGACCATGGCAGTGGGAGGTGACCAGTGCTTGGTGTGACCATGGCAATTGGATGCAGGTCCTTCAGGAAGTGACCAGTCTCAGTGTGACCAGTGCTCAGTGTGACCATGGCAATGGGATGCAGATCCTTCAGGAAGTGACCAGTGCTCAGTGTGACCGTGGCAGTGGGAGGTGACCAGTGCTCAGTGTGACCAGTGCCCAGTGTGACCATGGCAATGAATGCAGGCCCTTAGATGGGAAGTGGCCACTGCAGCACAAGCGGTGCCACTTCCCTGGTGTTCCCATGTCCCATGGCTTGCTGGGAAGCCCTCGGATGCAGGGGAGCCGCTGGATGCCTGCAGCACTCCCGGGAAGGAAGGAATGGCTGCTCTGGCACAGCGGAGGGGATCTGCTGGGCAGAGCAGGAGGTGAAGCAGTGAGGGCGAGCTGGGAATTTGAACCCATCCCTCTCCCCCTTGTTGGGGTGGGAATAGGGATCTGACGGGTGGTGATGGGGCTGGAGATGCTCCTGGGGGAAGCAGCTTTGATGGCAGAGGGTGGCAGAGCTGTCCCCAACCTCCCTCCTCTCCACATTGGTGCAGGCAGAGGTGACCAGCTGGGGGACAGGGACAGGCAGGTGGCAGGATCCTGCCCAGCCCAGTGTTTTTCCCAGTGACACTGGCACAGGGAATGTGTTTTGGGGTCCCTGGGAGCAGTGAGGTGACAGCCACAATCCCTGTCACCTCCTAGCAGCGCCGAGGCCGAGCTAATGAACCCTGTGACTTTGATGTTTTAATTAGTTGCTTTTGGCTTTAATGCACGGGGATAATAGAGTTTGCATGGACTTATAAACCCTGCCCCTCCGCTGGATCATTAGGAAAAGGGAAAAAAGACACAAGGGAAGCCTGGGTAGGGCCAGGAGGGAAGCTGGAGCCCTGCAGAGCACATGACACCCGCTGGGGTGTCACCCACCCTGCTGGTGACTCTTTTAAACCGCTAATTAAGCACCTTAAATCCTGGGAGAGGAGAGCTCTGTGTGAGTAACAGCTGAGTTCAGAGTCCTCCTGCGTTTGTGAGCTTCGGGGAGGGGTCTCGGATTTGAACGTGGCAAGCTGATGCACAGCCAGAACCCTGGAATCAGGAATTGGGGTTGTGGGATTCCCTTTTGGGGCTGGCTCTGCTCCCTCCAGGGTGACCAGGCCACTGTGGCCCAGGCTGGTGACGAGGGACATGGGGACTCTGGTGGTGTCTCCTGGGATTTCTGGATCATGGCATCAAGTCCTAAATGGGGACCGAAATATGGATCAGGCTGGGGAGGGGACACACAGCTGTGACACCAGCAGCCTCTGCTGAAATCCCACAGCTCCGGAGGCAGGGGAGGGAGGTGGGATCGGTGATCCCATGGGGAGGGGAGGGAGGTGGGATCAGTGATCCCATGGGGAGGGGAGGGAGGTGGGATCGGTGATCCCATGGAGAGGGGAGGGAGGTGGGATCGGTGATCCCATGGGGAGGGGAGGGAGGTGGGATCGGTGATCCCATGGGGAGGGGATGGAGGTGGGATCGGTGATCCCATGGGGAGGGGAGGGAGGTGGGATCGGTGATCCCATGGGGAGGGGAGGGAGGTGGGATCGGTGATCCCATGGGGAGGGGAGGGAGGTGGGATCGGTGATCCCATGGGGAGAGGAGGTGGGATCGGTGATCCCACGGAGGGGAGGGAGGTGGGATCGGTGATCCCATGGGGAGGGGAGGGAGGTGGGATCGGTGATCCCACGGAGGGGGGGGAGGTGGGATCGGTGATCCCACGGAGGGGAGGGAGGTGGGATCGGTGATCCCAGGGAGAGGGGAGGGAGGTGGGATCGGTGATCCCAGGGAGGGAAGGGAGGTGGGATCGGTGATCCCATGGGGAGGGGAGGGAGGTGGGATCGATGATCCCACGGAGGGGGGGGAGGTGGGATCGGTGATCCCATGGAGAGGGGAGGGAGGTGGGATCGGTGATCCCATGGGGAGGGGAGGGAGGTGGGATCGGTGATCCCAGGGAGGGGAGGGAGGTGGGATCGGTGATCCCAGGGAGGGAAGGGAGGTGGGATCGGTGATCCCAGGGAGGGAAGGGAGGTGGGATCGGTGATCCCATCGCACAGTGCCCATGGGAGAGCTCCTGGCCTTGGGAATCCCTCCCTTCCCTGTGGCACCAGGGGCTGGGGCAGCCCCCAGTGCCACACCAGTGCCACACCAGTGCCACCAGGCCTGTCCCCTGCCACCCCCGCCCACTGCAGCCGATCCCTGGCGTGTCCCCAACGTGGGGAACTCCTGGCCAGCCCAGCAGCAGCAGCCAAGGGGAAGCTCGGGCCAAGAAGTGTCGGCGTTTTGTGCTGACGGGGAAACTTTTCCTTCGACGCTTCCACGGCAGGGATGAGTCGGCAGCTGGGCTGAGCCGAGCGGGGCGCCGGGGGCGAGGAGCAGCCCCGGTTTTGCCATCCGTGCCGGATCGCGGTGTTTTTGTGCCGCCCAGGGAAGGAGCAGCGAGCAGTGCCCGGGCGCGTAGGAGTCCCCACCCGGAAGAGTTTGTCCGGGCACGGAGGAATCCGATCCCTCCTTTTCCCAGGCTGGGATCCCAGCGCTTTCTCTCTCTCTCTCTCTCTCTCTCTCTCTCTCTCTCTCTCCGTGGCCTCGGCCGGCTCCTCGCTCCCCCAAGGTCTGCAAGGATCCCGCAGCAGCGATTCCCGACATCTCCTCTTTGTCTGCGGCTCTCTCAAAGGTCAGCCCTGCCTCGCTCCGTTAAGGAGCTGTAAATAATCCCGCTCCTTGTGCCGCGGGGCCGGCTCCAGGCTGAGCCCAGCATCCTCCTCCTCCTCCTCCTCCGGGCGCAAGGAGCGGTGCCAGGCTTGGTGATGCCAGCCCGGGGTGGGGACACAGCGCTGCAGAGCCGGGGGGCAGCGGCGTGTCCCATGCCAAGGGCAAGAGTCGGGATGGCTGCTGCCGGCTCCTGCCTTCTCCAGGCTAAAAATAAGCCGCTGGCCCTCGCCCTGCTGCCTCTGCTGGGGCTGGGGGGGCTGGCGGTGGGCAGGGGGTGAATGCGGGCACCGGGGGGGGGGGGATTGCAGGGCAGGGACTGTGCGGGGTTGGAAGCGACCTTTGCTCTTTGAGCATCGGGGTCGGCGATCAGATTTGCAGGTCCGGGCTCGGATTTCGGGCACAAGGTGTCTGATTTTCGGCGCCGTTTCTCGAGATGCTAATTCAGGACCCTGGAGCTTTGCTGTCCCTTCGCCACCCCTCGGCCGGGAGGTGCCCGTGGCCCCTGCAGTGCCCTCGGCCTTTTGCTTCTCGCCTTTTGTTCCTGCTTGGGAATTTGGGAATGCCGGTGCCTCGCCTCTCCGGGGCTCCAGCTTTTCCAGAGGCTTCGTGGCGTGGCCCTCGTGGCATTCCAGCTCCTCGCTTTGCTTCTTAAAAATAACCCCGTGCTGCTGGAGAGCTGCTGGGGGCAGAGCCCAGGATCAGTGGGAAAGCTCCTTTCCCACTCCTGCCATCCCACAGGCAGCCCAGGGGCACTGGGATGAGCCAGGAGATCCTCCAGCACTGCCCCCCTCTCATGCTGGTTCTGTCGGAGCCGATTTTGGGATGAGCCCCGGGGAGATGGGAATGGCTCCCAGCGGGATCTGCCGGGCTGTGGGATTCTCGTGGCACCTGCACGGCTGCATCCCAATCCCCCGGCGTGACAGATCCTGCAGCTGGCAGCACGTGGTGCCCAGAGCTTCCCGGAGCTTCCCACTCCAGAGGGGCTTCCTGCCGGAGCCCCGGGCACGTGGCCGTGCCAGCAGCAGGGATCTGGCACAGCCCCGGTGATGGGGACACGCCTGGGGCTGACCCCGGGCTGGGAGGGAGCTCGTGCTCCGGCGTGAACCTGAGTTAAACATTATTCCTGCCTCTGGAGCAGGCAGGGATTAGTGCAAGGAGGGGGGAGAGCGCAGGGAAATGAGGGCAGGCTGGATTTGTGGCCGTGCTGGCAGCTGGGAATGCCAGGCTGGCACTGGAGGAGCCCCGGGATGGAAGAGGGGTCACAGTGTGGGTGACCCCCTCTGGAACAACGGGAATGACAGTTGGGATTTATCCCCATGGCACAGGCCTGGCTGCCTTCACCCAGGGCTGAATCAGCCACAGGGAGCCGGGATCAGAGACTTGGCCAGGCTGGGAGAAGCTGGGAAGCGTGGCTGGGATCTTTCCTGGGTGTCCCGCTGCAGACGTGGCTCTGAGTCACCACATCCTGCCTGGGAAAGTTTTGGGCAGGGCTCTGGGATAGACCCTTGGAGGGTCCTGCGGGATTCCCTGTGGGACCAAGGCTGTGCTGATCCCTAGGGACAAATTTGTGGGGCTGGGGGCCACAAACCCCCCGTGTGCAGGCTGGAGCTGGGAGAGGGTGAAGCTCCACATCCTGCATTTTCCACTGTGACTAGTGCTGGCTATTTTTAGTTGTCCAAATTAAGCTCGCCTTAAATGCTGTCTTTTGAGGTTTCTTTGAGGGAGGAGGCCTGGAGTGGTGTTATTTCCCAAGTGACGGATTGCGCTCCAATCTGACCCCAACTGGACTGGCCAAAAAAGCGAAGGGAAGGACCAAAGCTGTGGCTGGGAAGTGTCTCCTCCCCGCAGAGCTGCGCCTGAGGGTGTTCCCCGAGTCAGCAGGAGATTTCCTGGGGGAAGGAGAAAGCAAAGGGCTCGTATCCCCGTGGGGAAATCCAGCTGGAAAACCTCATCCTGCTACCTGGCATCCCCGGGGTGTGCTGTGCCCCTGGGAGCCGGCCTGGCTGTTCCACGGGGTGTTAAATCCATGGATTTCTCATCTCAGGGGTATTTTGGATTTATTGGAGAGTGCTGGGTGCTGGTTGGGGCTCCTAGAGGATGTGGAAAAAGCTGAGACGCCGCTCCCTGTTTTGGGGGAGGCTCATCCAGAGGGGGCTGTTCCTGCTGTCCCTGGATTCTCCAGGATGGCTACAGCCGATCCCACGGGCCCAAAATCCACCCACGCCGTGCTCCAGCTCCGTATCCACCGCTGGGTTTTGTCATGACCTGCTGCCTTTCATCCCTTCCCATTCCCTGCTTCCCTTCTCGGCGCTGTTTTCCCAGCTCTCCCCATCCCTGGATGTGCTCCGTGCCTGTCTCGCCTCGCCGGGCACCTGCTGGAGCTCTGCACGCCCAGAGCTGGGTGCAGGAATGGCTCTTCCTCCTCCTCCTCCTCCTCCTGCTGCTGCTGTTCCCCTCCCTCAGCAGCAGCAGCAGCAGCAGCCGGGTGTTTCCTGCAGGTCAGCAGCCAGGGGATCCTCGGGCTCCTGCAGTCGGACGTGAAATGCATGGAATCCCGGGAAGATGCTGCAGATGGAGTTTCTGCAGCGCCGTGCGGGGCTGGAAGGGTTTCCTGGCTTTTCCTGGCGCTTCCAGGCACGGGACTGTCCCTTTTCTGTCTGGAAAGGACAATGAGGAGCCTCCCTTCCTCCTCCCAGCTGCCTGCACAGCCCGGCCTTGCTGTGTCTCAGTCCCCTCTCGGGGTGATCCTTTGGGGCGCTGGGAAGGGATCCAGGAAAAGCCAGCAGGGAGCAGAAGGATTTTCCCAAATCTCAGCCTCCTCACCCAGGACCTGCCTCCCCTGGAGGGTGGGAGCAGCCAAGGTGGTGCTGGGGGATCCCAAAGAGTTCTGGGGGATCCCAAAGAGTTCTGGGGGATCCCAAGCAGTGCTGGATGGTCCCAAGCAGTGCTGAGTGATCCCAAAAAGTCCCTGCTGACCCCAAACACTTCTGGGGGATCCTAAACAGTGCTGAGTGATTCCCAAACTATTCTGGAGGATCCCAAACAGTGCTGGGTTACCCCAGCCAGTTCTGGGTGACCCCAAACAGTACTGGATGATCCCAATCCAAGCTGTCACCCTGCAATCCCGCTCTCCTCGTTATTCCAGGAGCAAAACCCACCTGCCCAGCCCCTGCCTGGGCTCTGTGGAAGGTGCAGCCCCAAATTCTGCAGGGAAAATGCTGGGAAAGGGAAGAGGAGCC
The DNA here is from genome assembly GCF_052056855.1 of Sturnus vulgaris. NCBI lineage: Eukaryota > Metazoa > Chordata > Aves > Passeriformes > Sturnidae > Sturnus > Sturnus vulgaris. The sequence goes on from NC_142271.1 coordinate 4,291,892, forward strand.
AAAGCCTTGGGAATGGAGGGGATTCCAGCAGGCAGAGCAATCCTGGCTGGGACAGATGGGCTGGAGGGGGAATCCTGGGTTCCGTGGGTTTGGCATTTTCCCATTGGGATGGGGAGTGGAAATTGCCACCCTGAGCCACGGGGGTGTGTCCATGCTGGGCTCCAGTGCCCGGGAGGCATGATCCATGATCCATGAGGGATCCCTCTCTGTATTCCCATGGATCCCTGGTGGATCCCTCACTGTGTTCCCGTGGATTCCTCTCTGTATTCCCACAGATCCCTCACTGTTTTCCCATGGATCCTTCTCTGTATTCCCACTGATCCCTCTTTGTATTCCTGGGATCCCTTGTGGATCCCTCTCTGCATTCCCATGGATCCCTCACTCTGTTCCCATGGATCCTCACTGTGTTCCCACTGATCCCTGTCTGTATTCCCGGGATCCCTGTCTGTATTCCCAGGATCCCTGTCTGCATTCCCACTGATCCCTGTCTGTATTCCCAGGGTCCCTCTCTGTATTCCCAGGATCCCTGTCTGTATTCCCATGGATCCCTGTCTGCATTCCCATGGATCCCTGTCTGCATTCCCATGGATCCCTGTCTGCATTCCCATGGATCCCTGTCTGCATTCCCGGGATCCCTGTCTGCATTCCCACTGATCCCTGTCTGCATTCCCACTGATCCCTGTCTGTATTCCCACTGATCCCTGTCTGTATTCCCATGGATCCCTGTCTGCATTCCCGGGATCCCTCTCTGTATTCCCGGGATCCCTGTCTGTATTCCCATGGATCCCTGTCTGTATTCCCGGGATCCCTGTCTGTATTCCCGGGATCCCTGTCTGTATTCCCATGGATCCCTGTCTGTATTCCCGGGATCCCTGTCTGTATTCCCGGGATCCCTGTCTGTATTCCCATGGATCCCTGTCTGTATTCCCGGGATCCCTGTCTGCATTCCCGGGATCCCTGTCTGCATTCCCTCTCCCCTGGCTCTGTCACCGCTCGGTGCCAGCGCAGTGTCCCTGACACCGGGATTGTGGCACTAATCCGGGCCCTATCGTTGCTAAAGCCGCGATTATCCCGGGATTAGTTTATCCCGGGATTAGCGCTGCTGCTGCTTAGGGACCCACCTGGGGCCGTGCCCGCGGGGCCGGGGCCGTGCCAGAGCTGTGGCCAGCACACCCTGCCCGGTGGCCACTGTCACCTCAGGTGACCCCAGGGCCGCTCTGTCCCTCTGGTTTGGAGGCTCTGGGGTTTTGGGAGCGCCGTGTCCTTGTCCCCCTTGTGTCTGAGGCTGAGTTTATCCAGGCAAGGCCAGGCTGGAGATTGGGGTTTGGAGCGGGCTGGGATGGCAGGAGGTGTCCCTGCCCATGGGATGGGATGGGTTTGGGATTCATCCCAAACCGTTCTGGGATTCTGCCATTCCATCCCAGCACCATTGTAGGTGTTTTATTTTGGGGGAACTGGGATTTCTGGCAAAGCCTGGCTTTGGGGCCATGATTCTGGAATTCCATCCCAGCACCATTGTAGGTGTTTTTTTTGGGGGGGGAGCTGGGATTTATGGCAAAGCCTGGCTGTGATTCCATCCCGGCATCACCGTAGATTTTTTGGGTTTTTTGGGAGCTGGATTTTCTGGCACATTTCTGGCAAATCCTGGCTTTGGGGCCGTGCTGCAGGGGCTGGAGGGCTCCAGTCCCTCCTCGCAGGGATGTGGGAGGTGGGAGCGGCTCCGAGGGGCTCAGAATGTTGGGAATGACAGGGCTGGGAATGACAGGATTGAGAGTGTGAGCGTTGGGAATGTCAGGATTGGGAATGATGGGACTGGGAATGTTGGGAATGACAGGGCTGGGAATGTCAGGCCTAGGAATGACAGGATTGAGAGTGTGAGGGTTGGGAATGTCAGGGCTGGGAATGATGGGACTGGGAATGTCAGGATTGGGAATGTCGGAGCTGGGAATGTTGGGAATGACAGGATTGGGAATGTTGGGAATGTCAGGATTGGGAATGTCAGGATTGGGAATGTCAGGATTGGAAATGTCAGGGCTGGGAATTTGCCAGGATTGGGAATGACAGAGCTGGGAATGGCGGGACTGGGAATATCAGGATTATGATGGGACTGGGATTTTCAGGACTGGGATTTCCAGGACTGGGAATTTCAGGATTGGGAATGACAGCCCAAACTCCACGGCTGCAGATGGGGGTGGCTGCTGGGTACCAACAGGACAAAATGCAATTTTAGGGAGCAAAGAGCCCCAAAGAGCCCCATCCGCCGCCCACGATGATGATGATGGTGCGACTCCCCCACTCTTAGAGATAATCAGCACTTAATTAAAGCGCGCTAACGGGTTTTAATTGCCCTGCTGGCCCCGGGACAGGCCCCGGGAAGGGGAATGTGGTGCCTGCTCTGGATTACGGCAGTGCCTGGCGCTGGTGGGAAGCACAGCCCGAACAAAGCTGCTCTCAAAAGCAGATCCAGGGTTTTTCCAAGGTTTTTTTTTTTTTTTTTTAATTTAATTTTTCCATCCCCCTGGACACGGGAAGAGACAATTCCCACAAACACCGGTGGGGTTGGGCTGGGCCGTGGGGATGGGGTGAGAGCCTGGGGGTCACCCCCTGAGTGGGGAGGGGGGGTGGGGATGGATGGGGGTGCCCAGGGTGCTCCCCCTCCCCTCCCAGCCTCTCCCACCCACCCTGGATCCCCGGCGGCGCCTCCTGCCATTTCCCAGCCCCTTCCCGCCTGCGTAAATTTCGCTTTTCTATTTATTTTCCGAGCTCGCTGCTGCTGTTTACTCAAACCTTCGCTTCCCCCACCGTGGGGGGACGGGGAAGGGGCACCCAGGGAGGCTCCTGGGGGGTCACTGTCACCCTTCCCACCTTATCCCAGTTCATCCCAGCTCCAAGGAGCTCCCCCCTCTCCCTTGCCCTGCCCCTCCCCGTGCTCTCCTGGCCCATCTGGCTCTCCCCTCCTATTTCTCCATATTTTCCAAGCTCCGATTTGCCTCTCCCGCCTGGATTTTTTTTTTTTTTTCCTCTCTCTCTTTTTTTTTTTTTTTTTTTTTTTTTTTGCCATCTCCACCACGCCACCACCGGGACTCTTTTTTTTTTTTTTTTTTTTTTTTTTTTTTTTTTTTTTTTTTTTTTTTAATTTATATTCCCCCCCCCCCCGCCTTGCCGAACCAGGGTCAGGATTAAGGATTTCGGGGGATGGAGAGGTTCTTTTCTCCGGGGATAAATATCGCCTTTCCCTGCTCGCCTGGCTCCCTTTAATTAGACTTCTTACTGCATGGAACAGTTCGCAGTTATATATGGAAAACAGCCCACACTTTCCCAGGAGCGGGGCATGTTGGGAAGGGAAACGGGAGCAGCCGGCCCGCTCTTCCCTGGGAGCCGCGTGTGTTTTTCCTATCGCTTTTCCCGACTTTATTTTTTTTAACCCTTTGTAGCAGCGAAAAGCGCTCGCAGCCGCCCCCCCCCCCGCCCTTTTTTTTTTTTTTTTCCTAATTTTTTAGATTTTTTTTTTTAACCCCTTCTCAGCTTGTTGCTGGCTTGTTCGTTTCGGTTAGAAAAAAAAAAATCTTCGCTGGGCTTGTTTTTTTATTTTTTTTATTTATTTTTTAAATTTTTTTAAATTTTTTGTTTGTTTTTGTTTGGTTTTGTTTGGTTTTGTTTTTTTTTTTTGTTTTGATTTTATTTTTTGTTTTGTTTTGGATTTGTTTTGTTTGGTTTTGTGCTATTTTTTTGTTTGTTTTGGGGTTTTTTTGTGTGTTTGTTTGTTGGTTTGGTTTCATTTTTTTAATTTTTTTTTTTTTTTTTTTAAATGGGGAAATAGGGATTTAGGGCTTGGAGGAGCGTGGTGGGCGGGAGGGAGGTGGCAGGACTTAGGCAGGGATGTAATCCCGAGCCTAATTCTCGGAGCAGGGACACCCATCCCGGCTCACGTGGTGGCGGTGGCAGGAGGGGCATTGCTGTCCCCAGCCTGTCCCCGAGGGCTGCTGCCACCCTCGGCATCGCAGCTCCCTTCCCGGGAATCCCAAATTTCCCTGCGGTGTCCACCCAGCCCCGCCTCTCCTGCCTCAGTTTCCCCCAGAAGAAAAAAAAAAAAAAAAAAGGAATTTTTAGGAAGCATCGCTGCCGGTTTGGTTTGGTTTTATATTTTTTTTTTTTTTCCCCTCCCCACGGGATTCTTCACGGAGCAGGGAAGAGGAAGCAGCACTCCGGTGACAAGGTGAGCCACCAGGTGTCCCCCATTGTCGCAGGGTGTCCCCAAACCCCCGGGGCTGTCCCTGTCGTGCTGCCTTCCCCAGATCAGCAGATGCTTGTCCCGGCTGCTGCTGCAGGAAGTGACGGGAACTATTTTCATCCCCCAGGGATCTTCGGGGTAGGAATCCCCTGTCCCTGTGTAATCCTGCTAAAAATACCGGGCCTGTGTCCTCCTGTCCTGCCTGGTGGCTCTCCTGTCCCTCCCGAGCGTTGTTTTGCCTCTCAGGTCTAGGTCGGGCCTTGCCTGCTGAGTTTGATTTAATTTAAGCTGAGTTTAAAGTTCCTGCGCTTTCTGAATGGGATGTGGGATGGGGGGAGTGGGGATTTCTGGGATCTCTGTGTTTGGGTGTGTGGGGACATGAGCTGGACACCGACTGCTCCTGGGCTGCCCCATCCCAGGGAGAGCAGGGAATGGCTGGGATAAAGCAGGCTCTGCCAAAATCCCGCTGTCCTGGGATCCAAAAATCCAAAATCCTGGCTCTGCCTGTGCTCTGGGGCTCTGGAGCAGAGAGCTCCGGGTTCCTCCTGCCCTGCCCTGTGGCCTCTCCCCGCAGCCTGGTCAGCTCAGACACTGCTCCAACCTCTCCCTGGGCTCTCCTGCTCCTCAGGGACCTTTCAGGAGAGCATCCAAGTGCTGGGGGTGGGAATGGGATCCCCATCCTGCCAGGATTCTCAGTGTCAGCTCAGACACTGCTCAGCCTCTCCCTGGGCTCTCCTGCTTTCAGGAGTGTATCCAAATGCTGGGGGACGGGAATGGGATCCCCATCCTGTCAGGATTCTCCCTCCTGGCCAGGTGTGCTGGGAATTGGGAGGGTGCAGGTGGCTCTGGCAGGGCTGGGATGTGGCCACTGCTCCGTGTCAATCCCGGTGGTGCTGCCCGAGCAGCCCCAGGGCTTGGTTTTGCTGCTTTGTGTTTATCCTCCAGTCCCGCTCCACGATTCCAAGCTGCCCAAATCCCAAAGCTCGGCTTTGGACGGGCTCTGGGCTGTGAATCAGAGCTAAGCCAAGCCCAGGATGGGTGAGGAGGAGGGAGGAGAGGTGGTGGGGGCAGCGGGCTGGGAGCTGCTGCCCTGGACACGTCCCTGCAGAGACTGACCCCGAGGGAAGGGAAAGGAGGAGTGAAGGGTCACCCACTGCGTGCCAGCTGCTGCCACATCCCCCTGGTGGCTTCACGGTGCTCCCAGGCTGGGAAGAACCCATTTCCTGGTGGGATGGAGAAGGAGTGGACAAAACCTCGTGCTGGCATCCAGGACAATCCTCCCGACCTGGGGCTGTGCCACTTGTCACCTCAACACGGACCAGGTGAGGTGGCACAGGGGATGCTGTGCCCCTGCACAGGGTGAGGCCTGCAGGTGTTTGCTGCTTCAGGAGAGGCTGGGTTTGCTCCCCGTCCTCCTGCATTCCTGCACCGGCCGTGCTACCTTGTAAAGCACGAGAGAATAATGAGAGGAGCTGCGCTGATTTAGTGCAGGCGCCGCCAGAGAAATACCAAGGCCTTAGATGGAAACATTCCCCCTGACAGCTCGCCTGGAGGCTCCCTGCTTTTCCTTTTGCTTCCACCCCCCCTGGAATTCCTGGGCTGCTGCACCCTGAGGAGCGGGGAAGCCCCGGCCGGGGGCGAGGGCAGATTCCTGACCCCCGGCACCGCGGCTCCAGCAGCTGCTCCAGTGGCTTTGGCACATGGATGTGACGCCTTTGGAGGCCTGGACAGCAGGAGCTGCTGTCACAGCCCCTGATGGGGGTTTGGGGTTGAGGGATGTGGGTTTGGGGGGCTCAGGGTTGTAGATTTTGGGGCTCGGGGCTGGGAGGATTTGGGATCGCCGTATCCGTGCCAAAGCCGTGCCCAGTGTTCCGCCTCCAGCCTCTCCCCTGCCCTTTGCAGGAGTTAATTGCTGCCTTGGGCACGCCAAAACCCAGCAGTTTTCCAACGTCAATTAGCAGGAGGCAAAACAGCAGCAAAATGGGAGCCAGGGCAGCTGCAGTGAGCGGGGTGGCGGCCGCGTGAGTGCCCTGCAGGGTGGCAGCGGGGACATTCGTTTTGGGGAATGTCACCTCCTCCTGCCTTGTCCCTGCGCTTTCCCCGTGACCTTGGCCCTGCTGCCATCCCTCCTCTCGGTCCCACGGCCTGGCAGGAGGAAGGAGAAGGATGTGACACAGCCAGGGGTGGGACAATGCTCTGGTGGCCTCCCCAGCCGTGGTGTCACCTGCGTGGGGACGAGGAGTCTGCGGCCAAGGGGGGTGACAGCAGGTTTGGGGCCAGGTCCCTCTCCAGCCTTGTGGCCAGCACGTGGCAGCCCCGTGGCTGCTGCTGGCACCGGGAATTGTGCTCCTGGCACCGGGATTTGTTCTCCTGGCAGCGCCGTGTGGGAGGGAACACCCCGGGGCTGCACCTCCCGTGGGTGACGGTGACATGGTGACACCGCGGGGCCGACAGGCAGCGTGTGCCACCCGGAGCCTGTGGTAGCCGGTGGCTTGTGACGTGTCCCCTCCGCTCGTCCCCAGCCCGATGTCGCGAATGGGAATGAGCTGCGATGCCTGGGGGACGGGAATTGTCACTCGTGGGGACCCGCGGGGATGCGGGACGAGGGGACCCTGCCCTGCCCAAGGGGGTGCCCAGGAGCAGCCTCAGGTGCCGGATGCCAACAGCGAATTCCCGCTGGAATTCCCGGGCTGCGGCACCAGCCCCGTGCCCTGGGCTCAGCCGCTGCTCCGTGCCTGCTTTGTCACTCGCTTTGTCACTCGCTTTGTCACTCGCCTGGTGACTCGCCTGGTGACTCGGTTTCCCTGGCACAGCGCTGATGCTGCCGCGCTTCCTGGGCGTTTTCCTGCTCCTTTTCCAGGGCATTCCCCCCAACTTTTATTCCCCCCGCGTTTATTCCCCCCCACCCTTGCAGGATGGAGCTCCTTCCTCCTGTGCCCCGCCTGGGAATTGGGGGGGGGGTCTCTGGGGTCTCTGGCACGGTGTGGCTCTGGTGTGTCCCCAAGCTGTGGAGGAGGTGGCACTGGGGACGTTTGGCGCTGTCGGGTCCCTCCGGGCAGGGCAATGTCGCTGTCCCCACCCCTGGAGGAAGCGGATGCTGCGGTGGGAGGAGGGGACATCCCGCGGGTGCCACAGGTGGCTGTCCCCGGGAACCTCGGGTGGCACCGCTTCTGCTTTCGGCACCTGCAGCAGCCCTGGGCGAGGAGCGGGGCGAGGGGACACCGGGGTGGCCGGGGGAGGGGGACAGATCCTCGGGAGCTGGATGGGGACAGATCCCCCCGAGCTGGCACAGTGTCCCTGAGTGTCAGAGGTCCCTGTGCGTCCCCTTCGTGTCACCAGGATGGAGGTTCCGCCAGCGTGACCTTCTGCCATCCTGCCCCTCTCCCCCTTCCCACCGAGGGTGACAATCCTGGCTGGGATGTCCCCTGCCCCTCCGAGCCAGCCCTGAGCACGAGCTTTGTCCCTCCTCGTCTCCTCCCCGCCGCGGGAGGTGACAGGGGCGCGGTGTCCCCTGCGGGTGGGCTGGCCCGGCGCCGCAGGGGTTAAGGAGGGAAGGCTTTCCCTTTGCCAGGGGTGTTGCTGGGAACAGGCAGGAGCGGGAGCGGGAGCCGCTGCCATCTGCACATTGCGATTTGGTGAGTGTGCAAGGGAGGGGCCCCCGGGGCTCCCCCCTGATCTGCCCGCGGGGCTCCCCCCCCCTCGCTGCCCGCGGGGGCTCCTCGGTGCCTCCGGGAGGGGACGTGGGGACCCCTGAAATCCCCCAGCCCGTCCAATCCCCCCCGAATCACCGCGGGATGGGCGCCACGTGCTGCACGTGGCCGGGTGGCCATGGCCAGTGTGGGGCGTGGAGGTGGCTCAGCCCCGGCGTGGGGGTCGTGTCCCCCCCCTCCCCGTGTCCCCTCTGTGTCACCCCCCTCTGTACCCTCCCTGTCCCCAAGGCTGTCACCTGTTGGAATGGTCCCCGCTGGGAATGGGGCTCCCCCTCCCCGATCCGAGGGGCTGCAGGGGGGTCTCGTCCCCCCCTGTGTCCCCCACTGTGTCCCCCCTGTCCGTGTCCCCCTGTCCCCAATGCTGTCACCTGTTGGAATGATCCCAGTGCATTCCCCCGCTGGGAATGGGGCTTTCCTCGATCCACGGGGGTGCTGGGGGGTCTCGTCCCCCCTGTGCCCCATCTGTGTCCCCGTCCGTGTCCCCCCTGTCCGTGTCCCCCTGTCCCCAAGGCTGTCACCTGTTGGAATGGTCCCCGCTGGGAATGGAGCTCCCCCCACCCCGATCCGAGGGGGTTCAAGGGGGTCTCGTCCCCCTCTGTGTCCCCCCTGTCCGTGTCCCCCTGTCCCCAATGCTGTCGCCTGTTGCAGTGGTCCCAGTGCATTCCCTGCTGGGAATGAAGCTCCCCCCACCCAAATCCAAAGGGGGTGCAGGGGGGTCTCAATCCCCCCTCCCCAGTTTCCCTCCCCATGGGTCTCTCCCGGTGATTTCCTGATTTTCCCGGTGATTTGAGTCATTCCCGAGGATTTTCACCTCCCAGCACTGGGCCCAGTTCGTGGTGGGGTCCCTGTGCTGGGCAGGGAGAGCTGTGCTGCTCTCCAGGGACAATTCCCAGCCAGCAGGGCAGGAAAACGTGCAGGAAAGGGGCAGGAAAGGTTCTCCAAGCCCCTTTTTTCTGCTTTAATTGGCTGCTTTGGCTCTTGGAGTCAGTTTGTCCATCTGGAGGGTGGCTCTGTCCGTGCTCTCATCCCACTGGGGATGCAGCTTCAGATTCCCAACGAGAAAAAAAATCTCAAACCCAAGCCAAGGAAGGGTAATTTTGATGGAGTTGATTTTTTTTTTTCTTAATTTTTTTTCCCTTCCTCCCCACTTGGCAACATAAACAGCATCCCTGACAGCTTTACATTGAGTTTGCCATGGCAACCTCAGGCAGCCAAGTGTTCCCAACACCCCATTCCCAAAGTGGGAGAGGAGATGGACCCTGGTGGGTGCTGCCCACGGGGGGCTGAGTGTGGGGCTGGGATCCAGGTGCTTTGGAGAGGGTGATCCCAGTTTGCTCCACCCTGGGATCCAAGCTGGGGTTTGTTGGTCTGGGCTGGTTCTGCTTTTCCTTGGCCTGGTGAGTGGGAGATGTCCCAGCTGGAGGAGCTGAGCTGGGGCATGGATTTCATCCTTCAATGGAAAAAATTTTCCATTTGAGAATGGATCCCTCAGTGGATCAATGGAAAAACCTCCTGAGCTTGGGCAGGGATTGCTCCATCTCTGATCATCCGTGGGAGGACAGAGCACTGCTCCCATCCATCCATCCATCCACTGCGATCTGATCCCGTATCCTGGGGCAGGAGGATCCCTGTCCTTGCCCAGGGACCCAGCCACGGCTGCTGCTGCCACGTGCCACGCTCCTGGTGCCCTCGGCAGTGCCACCAGCGTGGCAGCAAAGCCACCAGCATGGCAGCAGTGCCACCAGTCTGGCAGCAGTGCCACCAGCGTGGCAGCAGGGCCACCAGCGTGGTAGCAAAGCCACCAGCGTGGCAGCAGGGCCACCAGCGTGGCAGCAGTGCCACCAGCGTGGCAGCAAGGCCACCAGCATGGCAGCAGTGCCACCAGCATGGCAGCAGTGCCACCAGCGTGGCAGCAGTGCCACCCACGGCGTGGCTCAAGTTGTCACTTGCGGCATCTCCAGCTCATTAATTTTTCCTCGTCGCTTTTCGAGCCCTTTTGCGTCTCTGAGGTTAAACCCAGCGGGTCCCCAGGCTGGGCTGGGCACAGGGGACACTGGGCTGGTGGCCCTGGCTGTGGGCACTGGCCCTGGCAGGACAGAGGTGCCGTGCTGCCGTTTATTATTCCGGGCAGGTTCAGCTGCAGCACCGCGTCGGCTCCGCCGCTCCTCGCCAGCTCCTCCTGCCTGGAGCCTGCTCCTTCCTCCCCTCACAGCCCCGGGGATCCAGGGATGGAGCCCCAACTCCTCAGGGATGGCAGCTGGGAGGTGGCACAGGTGGCGCCAGCACAGGGGACTCATTTCCCCGCTCCTGTCCCACCTGGGGTGTTTGCTTCCCTCAGGGAGAGCTGGTTCCTCTCCAGGAATTCATTCCAGGAGTGAAGGGCAGAACCTGCTGGAGTCACTGGGATCCGGGTGGATCCTTCCCAGCTTGGCCAGGGAGCCTGTGCTGGTGGCGTGGGGCAGGGATGGGAATGGGGCTGTGATCCCAAAAGGGCTGGGGGAGGATGCTGAGAGCGGGCAGGAGCCATCCCACATCTCAGTCCCAGGCTGGAACCTCACTGTGGGACACAGGGATGGTGCTGATCCCTCCTTTCCCCCAGGACAGGCCAATTTCCAGGCTGGAATCTCACTGTGGGACACAGGGATGGTGCTGATCCCTCCTTTCCCCCAGGACAGGCCAATTTCCAGGCTGGAATCTCACTGTGGGATGAGTGCTGATCGCTACCCCTGAGCTCCATCAGGGGTAATTAAGGGCTAGGCCGTTACAGTATTAATTAACTGTCTCCCTCTTAACCTCTGAGCTCTCCTCAGACAGCGCCGGTTGCTATGAAAGAGGAGGAAATGAGCGTGGTGGGGTGGGGGAATTATCGTTTTTTCTCTTAATCAGCAGGAGCCTGCTTAATTGGGCCTGCCACCTCCTGCTTCCCGCTGCCGGGAGCTGCTGCCGTGCAGGGATGGATGAGCTCAGCTCTCCTCGTGGGATAACGGGGCTGGGAACGGGCAGGGATGTGGGAACATCCCAGGGATCCCTGCTGGATGGGGCAGCAGCAACGCTCCGGCCCGAGGGTGGGAGCTGCAGTGTCCCCATCCCAGTGTCCCCATCCCAGTGTCCCCATCCCTGTGTCCCATCCCTGTCCTCCCAATTCCTCTGGTCCCATTCCACTGTCCCCATCCCTGTGTCCCATTCCACTGTCCTTATCCCTGTATCCCATCCCTGTGTCCTCATTTCAGTGTCTCCATCCCTGTCCCCCATTCCACTGTCCCCATCCCTGTGTCCCCATCCCTGTCCTCCCATCCCTGTGCTCCCTATCCCTCTGCTCCCGTCCCAGTGTCCCCCATTCCTATTCTCCCAATCCCTCTGCTCCCATTCCACTGTCCCTATCCCTCTATCCCATCCCTGTGTCCTCATTTCAGTGTCCCCATCCCTGTATCCCATCCCCGTGTCCCCCATCCTCATTCTCCCCATCCCTGTGTCCCCTGCCTGTGCTCCCATCCCCATTTTCCCCACCCCAGTGTCCCCCACCCCAGTGTCCCCATCCCTCTGCTCCCACCCCAGTGTCCACCCTGCAGTGTCCCCATCCTTGTGCCCCATCCCAGTGTCCCCACCCGTGCAGCTGGGGCACAGGTCCCTGCCGAGGTGGGGACATTGTGAGGGTGTCACTGCTGTCCCTGAGGTTCAGTTGGTGCCTGTGGTGTCCTGATAGTGCCGGGAGTGCCCTGGGGGTGCTGCGGGCACGATAAGGAGCTGCCCCCAGGGAGGGCTCTGTGGGGTTTGGTTCTTTGGGGTTGTGCTGCCCCAGAGATTGGAAAGACCCGTGGCTGGGGCTGGAATTGGGGCAGTTTGGGGACAGTTCTGGGGCTGGAATTGGGGCAGTTTTGGGACAGTTCTGGGGCTGGAATTGGGATAGTTGGGGGACATTCCTGGTGCTGGAATTGGGGTGGTTTGGGACAGTTCTGGGGTTGGTTTCAGGGCAGTTGGGGACAGTCCTGGGACTGGAATTGGGGCAGTTTTGGGACAGTTCTGGGGCTGGAATTGGTGTAGTTTTGGGACAGCCCTGGTGTTGGAATTGGGGAAGTTTGTGGAGAGTTCTGGGGCTGGAATTGAGGAAGTTTGGGGACAGCTCTGGGGCTGGTTTGGGGGCAGTGGGGGACAGTTCTGGATTTGGTTTCAGGGTGGTTTGGGACAGCCCAGGGACTGGAATCAGAGTGGTATGGGACAGTTCTGGGGCTGGAATTGGGGCAGTTTTGGGACAGTTCTGGGGCTGGAATTGGGGCAGTTTGGGGACAGCCCTGTGCTGATTTGGTGCCTCTCTGTGGGGTTTCTGAGGGTTGGTGCATCCCATGTGCTCCTGGGATCAGCACTGGACATTGTCCCTCGTCCCTGTCCCTCCCCAGCCTGCTCTGCCACCCCTGGGCCCCGTCTCAGACAGAGTGGCCGTTCCCCCGTTGTTCTTTATTTATTTTGCCCTCGGGAAGATTTTATTTTCTCTCCATGAGAGCCTCCCCTCGCAGCTTTTTTGCCTCTGGAGTGCCAGGAGCTTCCCTGGAGCCTGGGAGCACAGCTAACCCTGCCTGACAAAAAACCCTTTTTCCCTCTGGCCTGTGCTGTTCCCTCCATGTCCCTATTTGTCCCTAGAACTCTGAAATGCCAGCAGGCCATCCCAGCCCCCAAATCCCTGAGGAATGAGGGAGCTGTGGGATGCTCGTGGTCCCTGCCTGGCTCGGTTGAAGCGTTTTTGGGGCTCCCTTGTCCTTAATGAGGGGCTGTGACCTGGGTGGCAGCACTTGGGGACACTGGGTGCCCTCAGGGAGCCACCTTTGCACAGGTAATTGATGGAAAAGTCTCGATTCTGAGAAATTCCGAGGTTTTGGTGGCTTCTCTTTTGTGGTTCCTGTGGCATCTCACAGCTGGTGTAGAGCCCACGGGGTGCTGCAGCCCCTTCCCCATGGATATTGGGATATTGGGGTATTGGGGTATCAGAATTTCAGGATATTGGGGTATTGAGGTTTTGAGGATTTGGGGTATTGGGATATCGAGGTATTGAGACATTGGGATGTCAGGGTATTGGGATATCGGGATATTGGGATAAAGGGATTTTTGAATATCAGGATATTGGGATTTTTGAATATCAGGATATTGGGATTTGGGGGTTTTGGGATATCAGAATATTGGGATATTGGGACATTGAGATATTGAGACTTTGGGATATTGGGATGATGGGATATTGAGACATTGGTATTTTGGGAATTTGGGATATCAGGGTGTTGGGATATTGAGGTATCAGGATATTGAGATATTGGAATACTGGGATATTGGGATATCAGGACATTGGGATTTTGGGAATTTGGGATATCAGGGTATTGGGACTTTAGGATATCAAAATATCAAGATATTGGAATACTGGGATATTGGGATATCAGGACATTGGTATTTTGGGAATTTGGGATATCAGGGTATTGGGATTTTAGGATATCAAGATATCAAGATATTGGAATACTGTGATATTAGGATATAGGGATATTGGGATATCAGGATATTGGGATTTTGGGATATTGGAATTTGGTATATTGGAATTTGGGATATTGGGATATCGGGACATTGGGATATTGGAATTTGAGATATTGGGATATTGGAACATTGGGATATTGGAATTTGGGACATTGGAACACTGTGATATCAGGACATTAGGATATTGGGATTTTGGGATCGTTCCCTACCTGCCAGCAGGGTGAGGAGCAATGCTCCAGCCCCGGCGTCCTGCCCAGGGGAGGAAGCAGCTGCTTCCCACTGCCGAGGGGTATTTTTAACCCGAGATCCACGGGAGGGTTTGTCTGGGCTACAAGTGAAGAACCACCTGGGCTCCTTTCCTGCCCGGCCCCGCAGCTGCTGCTTTTCCCTGCTCCACGCTCCGAGCTCAACTTCTCACCCAGGAATTTTTACCCGAAGCGCTCTGACCCCACATCCTCCCTCAAATCCTCCCCTTTGGGGCAGCACCGCTCCCTTCTCCCACCCCATGGCGCGCCTCGCTCCTTCCCAAGCCCTGCTAACGCCGATATTTTTGTTTCCCACGGTTGTTTTCACAGCTCCAGTTGCTGTGGTATCCAGGGAGCCCTCCTCCTCCTCCTCCTCCTCCTCCTCCTCCTCCCGCTGCAGGAGCTGCACGCCGGGCGTTGCTAAGGTCGCCTCCGCGGTAACATGCACATCCTGTTTACACCTTCATCCCCACAACTTGGGCTCGGCTAGAGAAGCTTCCCCTTCCCGGGAAGCCCCCAGGGAAGGAGCCCCCCAACCCCTGCACACGGAGCATCCCCCAGGCCGGAGCCACCGGAGCCACCGGAGCCGCCGGAGCCGCGAGCGAGGCCGCCCCAGCGGCGCCGTGACAAGATGACGAACAACGTGGCCGACCACCACCCCGGGAACTCGGTGGCCGAGGGCAACCATGAGGGGGACTTTGGGTGCTCCATGGTGGAGCTCAGGAACCTCATGGAGCTGAGGAGCGCCGAGGCCGTGGCCCGGCTCAACGACTCCTATGGCGGCGTGCAGAACGTCTGCAAGAGGCTGAAGACGTCGCCGGTCGAAGGTGAGTGGGCCTGCTGTGGTGTCACCTCTGTCACCTCTGGAATGGAGCCGTGGGAAGGTGACATCTGAGGAATGTGGCTCCCAAGGTCTGGGGTTGTCACCTCTGGGGTTGTCACCTCTGGAATGGAGCCGTGGGAAGGTGATATCTGAGGGTGGTGGCTCCCAAGGTCTGGGGTTGTCGTCTCCAGGATGGAGCCATGTGAAGGTGACACCCGAGGGTGCTGGCTCCCATGGTCTGGGATTGTCACCTCTGGGGCTGTCACCTCCAGGGTGGAGCCATGTCGAGGTCACATCCAAGGGAAGTGGCTCCCCAGGTCTGGAGTTGTCACCTGTGGGGCTGTCACCTCTGGAATGGAGCTGTGTGAAGGTGACATCTGAGGAAGGTGGCTCCCGTGGTCTGGGGTTGTCATCTCTGGGGTTGTCCTATCTGGAATGGAGCCATGTGAAGGTGACACCCGAGGGTGGTGGCTCCCAAGGTCTGGAGCTGTCACCTCTGGGGTTGTCACCTCCAGGGTGGAGCCATGGGAAGGTGGCATCTAAGGGTGGTGGCTCCCATGATCCGGGGTTGTCACCTCTGGTGTTGTCCCGTCTGGAATGGAGCCATGTGAAGGTGACACCCGAGGGTGGTGGCTCCCGTGGCTGTCACGTCGTTGGGGTTGTCACTTTTGGGATGGAGCCACACCAAGGTGACACTCGAAGGTGCTGTCTCCAGTGGCTGTCCCATGGTTTGGGATTGTCACCTCTGGGATGGAGCCGTGTGAAGGTGACACCCGAGGGTGGTGGCTGCAGTGGCCATCCCATGGTCTGGGGATGGGAGTGTCACTGGGGGTGGCACTGGGGGGGTGGCACTGGGGGTGGCACTGGGCACAGCCCTGGAGCCTCCTGGCAGTGAGGGGCTCCGAGGGTTTTCCTGGAGCTGTGGGGTGGGGGCTCCGCCCTGTGGGGTGGGGGCTCAGCCCTGTGGGGTGGGGGCTCAGCCCTGTGGGGTGGGGGCTCAGCCCTGTGGGGTGGGGGCTCCGCCGGGACAATCTGTGGGATATTTTTAGTGCCGCGGGGGGCGGGTTTGGAGCTTTCCAGCTGCGAACGGGACCGGGAAGGAGAGACAATATCGGGATGTCGTTAGAGAAGGGGGGAAATCCCGCTGGAAATACAAATCCCAGGTCACAAAACAATGTGCTGGGCCCTGCCAAAGTGGGATCACGCTGCTTTGGGGTGGGAGGAGAGGCGGGAGGAGAACCCAAAAAAGCTTTTTTAGGGGAGGTGAAAGGTTCAGCCCCACCCCAAAGCTGGATCTGGAGCTGTCCCATCCCATCCCAGAGAGCAAAGAAAGATTCTCTCCTCCAAGCTGGGATTTTTGGGAAGAGCAAACTCCCACACCCTGTGTGATCCCACTGATCCGGGCTGCACATCCCAGCTCCGTGTCCCTGCCCCCAGATGTTTGTCCCCATCCCCGTTGTCATTGTCCCGCCGGGGTGGCACAGGGCCTTGTCCTCCTGTGTGTCACCAGGGCCAGCGTGGGGTGTCCTGCCAGCAGCCCTGTCCCCCTGTGGGATCCATGGCCTGGAGTGCTTTGATGCCACCTGGATCCCTCGGTGCCACAGGACTGGCTGTCCCCTCTGCAGCCTGGCACTGTCCTGGTGGGCAAACACTGCCCACGGTCCCCCAGAGCCTGCCTTGGGTGGCCCTTGGGGTCCCCAGGGTCGCTTTGGGTCCCCAGGGTCACTTTGGGGGGTCCCCAGGGTCATTTTGGTGTCCCCAGTGTCACTTTGGGGTCCCCAGTGTCACTTTGGGGTGTCCCCAGTGTCACTTTGGGGTCCCCAGGGTCACTTTGGGGTGTCCCCAGTGTCACTTTGGGGTCCCCAGTGTCATTTTGGTGTCCCCAGGGTCACTTTGGGGTCTGCTGCTTCTGGCGGCTCCAGCTGTGCCCCAGGAGGTGCCAGCAGACCCCAAACCTCGGGGCTGCTCCCCACGTGGCTTTGGGGGGGTGTGGGGTGTCCCACAGCCAGGTGCTGGCTCTGTACCCCCTGCTGTCCCCAGGCAGTGTCACCCTGGGTGCCCTGTGCCAGCACAGCCACCCTGAGTCACCCGGGGCTGCCACCTCTGTCCTGATCCGGGCTCAGGATCCTGCAGGGTGGCTCCTTGTGCCACCCCACACCCCAGATCCGGGACTGGTGACAGCTCCCTGCTGTCACCTCTGGCCTCCTCCCAAAATTTCTCCCCCCATTCCCCCTGCTAGTCCTGACCCCGGAGCCTGCGGTGGCATTTGGGTGGCACGGGCCCTTTGTCACCCTCCCGGTGCCAGCACAGAGCCATCGAACCCCCCCCCAATTCCCCAGGGAGGGTGGGGGACAGCCCTGGGGTCATTCCCGTGAGTGGGATCCGTGGCTGCCGTGTGCTGTGGGACTGTCCTGTGTCCCCACGTGTGTCCCCACGTGTGTCCCCAGCTCCGTGGCCGTGAGCTGCATTTTCCATCCGCTGGGTGGGAACCGAGGCTGGGACATCCCAGGATCCTGCTCAGGGCTGGGTGGGGACACCCCGGCAGGGCTGGGTGGGGACAGCCCGGCTGCTCCGGCTGCCAGCTGTCCCCTCCCTGCAGCTGGGCTGGAGTCACAGCGGGAGCTGGGAATGGCATCGATGCTTCTTCCTGCTTGGAGTGACACGGGGCTGGCAGGGAGTGTCCCCAGAGTGACACGGGGCTGGCACAGAGGATGTCCCCAGAGTGACACGGGGCTGGCAGGGGAGGTGTCCCCAAAGTGACATGGGACTGGCACAGAGGATGTCCCCAGAGTGACACGGGGCTGGCAGAGGGGGGGTCCCCAGAGTGACAGGGAGGTGTCCCCAGACACGGGGCTGGCAGGGGGGGGTGTCCCCAGAGTGACAGGGAGGTGTCCCCAGACACGGGGCTGGCAGGGGAGGTGTCCCCAAAGTGTCAGGGAGTGACACGGAGCTGTCCCTTGAACCCGAGGCCGGGTCCCCCCCCTGTCACTGCCAGGCTGCTCCAGGCACCACCAGGAAGTGTCCGGGGCCATTCCCGGAGCATCCCGGGACCTGGCAGCGGCCCCAGGGACATCTTAAGGTGGAAAGGGATGGGGGGGGGGGTCCCTTTTGGGAGTAATGATTTTATTCCATTTTTTTCCTGTATTTATCCATGAAAAATCCTGGAGAAATTCTCCTTCATCAGTTCTGAGTGACAAATTCCTGGAGCTTGATTTGCTGTCGGTTATTGATCCCTGCTGTGCTGATTGGGGTTCTGTTATTGATCTTTTCCCACTTTAATTCCTTTGGAGAGAAACTTCAATTCCAAAAGACAAAAAACCCTTTAAATTTAAAAAAACCCCACCTTTATTTATTTATGTTTTTAGCTAGTTATATTTTACTTATTTATATATCCTTTATTATGTCTTATTTATTTACTTGCTTTATTTATTGATTTATAATTTCTATTTTATTTATTTCTATTTTATTTATTTTTACCTTGGCTGCCTGCTGCCAGCACAGGCAGGGAGCTGCTCCTGGTTGAATTCCATGGGACCAGCAATGGGAATTCCCTCATCCCTGTTCTTCATCCCCCACTGAATTCCATGGGGCCAGCAGTGGGATTTAATCTTTCTGGGAATCCCATGGAATTCTATGGGGCCAGCAGTGGGATTTAATATTTCTGGGAATCCCATGGAATTCTATGGGGCCAGCAGTGGGATTTAATCTTTCTGGGAATCCCATGGAATTCTATGGGGCCAGCAGTGGGATTTAATATTTCTGGGAATCCCATGGAATTCTATGGGGCCAGCAGTGAGATTTGATCTCGTCCCTTTCTGGGAACCCCACTGAACCATGGGGTCAGCAGTGGGATTTCCCTCATCCCTGTTCTCCATCCCTCACTGAATTCCCTGTGGTCAGCAGTGGGATTTGATCTCATCCCTGTTTGGGAACCCCACTGAATTCCAGGGGAATCCCAGCAGTGGGATTTGATCTCATCCCTGTTCCCATTCCCTCCAGGCCTGTCTGGGAACCCCACAGACCTGGAGAAGCGGCGCCAGGTGTTCGGGCAGAACTTCATCCCCCCCAAAAAGGCCAAGACGTTCCTGCAGCTGGTGTGGGAGGCGCTGCAGGACGTGACTCTGATCATCCTGGAGATCGCGGCCATCGTGTCCCTGGGGCTCTCCTTCTACCACCCCCCGGGCGGGGACAACGAGCGTGAGTCAGGGGACACGGGGACACGGGGCAGGGACACTGGCATGTGCCCTGTTCCCTGCTGGGGGACTCTGGGATCTGCCCCTTTCCCAATGGGAGCAGGGGTTTGGGATGGGACTCTGGGATCCACCCCATTCCCAGTGGGATGGGGACTCTGGGATGTGCCTTGTTCCCAGTGGGAGCAGGGGATTTGGGATGAGGACTCTGGGATCTGCCCCATTCTCAGTGGGATTTGGTTGTGGAAAGGAGCTTGTGGGGTTGTGGAAATGGGAATTCCCTCTATGGGCAGTGTGTGGGGTTATCCCTATAGGAATATCCCAATGGGAATTCCCTCTATGGGCAGTGTGTGGGGTTATCCCTATAGGAATATCCCAATGGGAATTCCCTCTATGGGCAGTGTGGGGGGTTATCCCAATGGGAATTCTCTTGTGTGGCGTTATCTCAATGGGAATATTCCCAATGGGAATTCCCTCTGGGCAGTGTGTGGGGTTATCCCATTGGGGTTATCCCATTGGGATTTCTCTCAGGCAGTGTGCAGGGTTATCTCAATGGGGTTGTCCCAATGGGGTTATCCCATGGGGAATTCTCCTGTGTGGGGTTATCCCAATGGGGTTATTCCAATGGGGTTATCCCATTGGGAATTCTCTTGTGTGGGGTTATCCCATGGGGTTATCCCATTGGGAATTCCCCTGTGTGGGGTTATCCCATGGGGTTGTTTATCCCCTGGGGAATTCCCCTGTGTGTGTGGGGTTATCCCACGGGGTTGTTTATCCCCTGGGGAATTCCCCTGTGTGTGTGGGGTTATCCCACGGGGTTGTTTATCCCCTGGGGAATCCTCTGCAGTGTGCGGGCAGTCCTCGGGCGGCGTGGAGGACGAGGGCGAGTCGCAGGCGGGCTGGATCGAGGGCGCTGCCATCCTGTTCTCCGTCATCATCGTGGTGCTGGTGACGGCCTTCAACGACTGGAGCAAGGAGAAGCAGTTCCGGGGGCTGCAGAGCCGCATCGAGCAGGAGCAGAAGTTCACGGTGATCCGCAAGGGCCAGGTGATCCAGATCCCCGTGGCCGAGATCGTGGTGGGGGACATCGCCCAGATCAAGTACGGTGAGTCAGGGTGGGGCTGGCCTTCCCCTTGGGATCCTCCTCCCTTCTCCCAGGAGGAGCCTCAGCTCCTCTGTGGGAATGCTGCCCTGGAGGTGTTGGAGCTGCTCTGGAGGTGGTGGAGCTCCACTGGAAGTGTTGGAGCTCCTCTGGAGGTGATGGAGCTCCACGGGAGGTGGTGGAGCTCCACGGGAAGTGGTGGAGCTCCACTGGAAGTGTTGGAGCTCCTCTGGAGGTGATGGAGCTGCCCTGGAGGTGTTGGAGCTCCACTGGAGGTGATGGAGATCCTCTGGAGGTGGTGGAGCTCCACTGGAGGTGATGGAGCTGCCCTGGAGGTGATGGAACTGCCCTGGAGGTGTTGGAGCTCCACTGGAGGTGATGGAGCTCCACTGGAGGGATGGAGCTGCTCTGAAGGTGGTGGAGCTCCACTGGAGGTGATGGAGCTGCCCTGGAGGTGTTGGAGCTCCTCTGGAGGTGTTGGAGCTCCTCTGGAGGTGATGGAGCTCCACTCCATCACTCTCTGCCCTGGAGCTGGGCTGGAAGCTTTCAGGAGCTGCTGGATCAAAATTTATTTTCCCAGCTTTGGCTCTGTTCAGGATATTTCCTTATCCAGGAGATGTTGAGGAATATTTCCTTATCCAGGAGATGTTGCTGGATATTTCCTTACCCAGGAGATATTAAGGAATATTTCCTTACCCAGGAGATGTTGGGGAGTGTTTCCTCATCCAGGAGCTGCTGGGGAATATCTCCTTGGCCTGGAGGTATTGGTGGATGTTTCCTTCTCCAGGAGCTGCAGCCCTTGGGATAAATCAGGGCCTGCTCCTCGTTTCCCAGGGGGAATATTCCTCCCATTCAGGAAGGAGATTGATCCAACACCGTGCTCGTTTTCCCAAGGGCCCAATTCCATACTTGGCAGGTGCACGTGGTGGATTTTGGATGCATCAGGAGCTCTGGGAAGGATTCATTAAAACCCGATGGGGAAGCACTGAGCAAAATCCTCCCCAGGGCTCTCCATGCACCAGGGAGGATTTGGGATTTCTGTGAAATCTTGGGGTTCATTTTATTGCACCTGTCCCTTCCAAACCCCACCTGCAGCTTCTCCTCCCTCTGGAGCTGGTCTGAGCCTGAGCTTTGGATCCTGGTGGAGCATTCCCATGGGATGGAGCAGCAGGGCTGGGCTGATCCCTGTTTTTCCTCCTCTCCCAGGGGATCTCCTGCCAGCCGATGGGATCCTGATCCAGGGCAATGACCTGAAAATAGACGAGAGCTCGCTGACAGGGGAGTCAGACCAGGTCAAGAAATCCATGGATAAAGACCCCATGCTGCTGTCAGGTGAGTTCTGGGATGGCTGCAGGGCTGGGATCAGGGTGCCTGGGTGTGTCCTGCTCTCAGAGAGGTGTCCCAGGCCAGGCTTGGAGCAATCTGGGATAGGGAATGGAACAGGATGGGGGTTGAAGGTCCCTTCCAAGCCAAAGCAGTGTGGGATTCTGTGGGGTGGGGACTGGGAGTCTCACCTGTGTGCCCGTGGCATTCCTGCCGTGCAGGTACCCACGTGATGGAGGGCTCGGGCAGGATGGTGGTGACTGCTGTGGGCATCAACTCCCAGACTGGGATCATCTTCACCCTCTTGGGAGCAGGAGAAGGTGACGAGGAGAAGAAAGTGAAGAAAGGTAAGAAAATGCCCTGAACCTGCCTTTTTTCCTTCTTTTCTCCATTTCCTGGGAAGCATCCACAGGCTCCCCCCACATCAGGGTCAGCTCCTCTGGGCCAGGCAGGAACAGGGAGAGGTTGGGGGTCCCTCCCTGTCCCCTCCACCTGGTCCCCCCGTGCTCCCAGACCTCTTTGGGACCCTTCTCCAGCTGCCTCCTCTCCATGCTGGAGCTGTGGGCTGAGGGGATCCAGGATCTCCAGGAAGGGGAACTGGTGGTGACTCCCCTGTGGTGCTCATTGCCCACCCCATGGTGGTGGCAAGGTGAGTCCTGGGTGCCCACAGGGTGTTTTTAACCCCTCCAAACCCTGGAGGACTTGGCTGAGGATCTCCTGAGCATTCCCTGAGCTCCCTGGGGGAAAGGAGAGGATGGCAGGAGGCAGAGCAGGGGTGGGGCAGCAGCCAGGCTGAGGTGACTCGAACACTCTCCCAGCTCAGCTTTCACATCCAGCTGCTTATTCCCTGCTGGGGAAGCTCCCTGTGCCCCTGATCCCCTGCCCAGCAGGTTTGGCCTCACCAGGATCAGGCTCTGGCAGCAGCATCAGGCTGGCACTGCCAGCTGCTCCAGCATCCCTGTGCCAGGGAGGGGAGAGGCTTCCCAGGCTGTGCTGGCTGCCAGATCCCAGCCCTGGGTGTCCATCCCAGCTCTGGGTGTCCATCCCAGCCCTGGGTGTGCATCCCAGCCCTGGGTGTGCATTCACAGTCCTGGGTGTTCATCCCAGCCCTGGGTGTGCATTCCCAGCCCTGGGTGTCCATCCTGCCTTCCCCAGCTCCAGGATCACCAGGATTTGGGAGCTGTGGAGCTCCCAGGTTCGGCTTCCACCATGGAGGTGGCAGGACAAGGTGCCCTGACAGTGGCACTGGGAGTGGCACTGCTGTGGCAGCCACCCAATGCCTGGAGCTTTCCCAACCTTCAAGCTCAATGGATTTGGGAGCAGAGCAATGGGTGCCACCAGTTTGTCCCCACTGGAGCTGTGGGGTGACACAAACCCCTCGTCACCTGAGGCTCCCTGTGTGGCACCCCCGTGTGCCACCTTGGCAGATTTTGGGGGGTCAGATCTCCCTGCTCTGGGTCTGGTGCTGCCCAAGGTGGGGACAAATCTGTGCTTCCCACAGGGATGTGGTGGCAGGGAGGGAAAGGCCTGGAGCTGCAGGAGGGTTTCTCCTGAAATTCTGCTCTGTGGAGCTCTGTGGTTCCTCCTCCTGAAAATCTGAGGCACCTCCAGCACCTTCAAGGGGTGATTTACAGGTGGGGAAATTCGGAATTTCCCAAATTTCCCAAATTCAGAAATTTGGTGGGGAAATTCAGAATCCTTGGAACAGCAGAGCACCAAATTCAAGAATTTGCTGAGGAAATTCAGAATCCTTGGAACAACAAAGCACCAAATTCAGGAACTTGGTGGGGAAATTCAGAAACCTTGGAACAACAGAGCACCAAATTCAGGAATTTGCTGAGGAAATTCAGAATCCTTGGAACAACAGAGCACCAAATTCAGGAATTTGGTGGGGAAATTCAGAATCCTTGGAACAGAGCACCAAATTCAGGAATTTGGTGGGGAAATTCAGAATCCTTGGAAAAACAGAGCACCAAATTCAGGAATTTGGTGGGGAAATTCAGAATCCCTGGCTCTGGGGTGCCCAGGGCAGCCTGGGAGCTCTGGAGCTGTGAGGACCCAAGGCGTGGTGGCCAGAGGGTGACCACTGGAGTGGCCCCTCAGATGATCCCAGCTGGATGGGGAATGTGGCTCCCCCGTGCTCAGCCCTCCACCCTTTCTCTCTTTGAACAGGTAAAAAAAGCGGAGCCCCCGAAAACCGCAACAAAGGTAACGCCAGCCTCTCCATCCTTTGAACCAGCACCACACTAACTACCAGCATTCCTCCTTCCTTCCTTCCTTCCTCCTTCCTTCCTTCTCCTCATCACTCTGTGCTCTTTGCTGCTCTGGCAGGACTCTCGCCTCGTTTTTCCAGGACAGGGTGCAATGGTCCCGTGGCTGGTGGCCCTGGCACGGCCCCGTGGTGTCCCCACAGCACCAGGGGTGTGTGGTGACTGAGCTGAAAAGAGAGAGAAAGGACAGCAGCACACACGGAGCTCTTTAGGGGAAAAAGGCCAATTTATTGTACAGACAGCCCGGATTTAAAGTGTGTCAGTGCAGCCAGGACAGGACAGGAGCTCATGGGACAATTGGGAAAAACATCCTTGGGACAGCACCTCAGGATGTGTCCCACGGGAAAGACACCAGGGGTTAATGTTGGTGATGAATTCCACTCTGTTTGTCACCGTGTTGTCACCCTGGGAGACTCCTCCCTAACTGAAGCTGCAGTCAGCTTGTCAGCCTGGGAATGGAGCTGAGAGTCAGGAGAAATCCAGGCCTGGAGAGAATTTCCAAGCTGGAATTCCCCAGCTCTGTGAATGTGTGTGTCCACAGCGGTGCCTTGTTGGGAATACCCAAAACCAGAGGGCAGGCAGAATTAAAGGAATAAAAAGCGTATTTGTATTTATTGAAGGGCCTCCAGGTGTGTTTAGGGCAAACAAAACCCTCAGGGCTGCACCCAAAATGGACCACGGGTTTGCACACTTTGATAAGTTTGGTCCATTTGCATATTGGGGATTAATTTTTCAATTACAGCTTCAGGTAATGAAGTAATTAACCTTCAGTTTGCTCACCCTTCAATTCACTTTTGTTTACATTTCTCAGGGCCTGAGGCAGTGAGGTGTCCTTGATTCCCAGGCCTGGAGAGGAATTGTTGTGTCTGCCCAAAATGGGAAAGCAGCAGCCAGCACTGAATATGGAGTTTGGAGTTATACACTAAAAAAATTGCAGGATTATAAATGCATAAAAAACAGAAAAGCTGAAATCCTAAGGCAACACTGAGATGAACCTTCCTGTTGTCTCTGTGTGGGGAAAAGCCATTTTTCAGGGAGGGCTCTTCCAGCAGAGCATCCCTTGGGATAACTCCGTGAGTCACAGCAGGGTTTGGTGCTTTAAAGCTCAGTCCCTGCTCAGGGTTGGTGCTCAGGGCAGAGCTGGGGGTGCCCTCTGATGCCTAGGGGAGCTGGAACAGAGGCTGCTCACAGAGTTAAGGGGAATAAAATGGGTGTTTTATTTATGGAGAGGCCACACCCTACTGTCAGTGGCCCCTGCCTGGAAGCAAAGCAGAGGTTGGTCCCAAAATCTCACATTTTTCTAGGTTTTGGTTCATTTGCATGAACCCGCCCTCCTCTTTCAGGGTCTGAATTTTGGAGAAACTGTCCTTGAGTTCTCAACTGGACCGGGATTGTTTTGTCTTCATCACCCCAGCCCATCAGAAAAGCACACCCAAGGCAGAATAGAACAAACCTCAAACTGAAGGCATCACTCCTGCCCTTCCTGGGGTGAGCTGTGTCCCCAGGGCCGGGCCCACGGGACGTTTGCACCCTGTCCTGCCATGGCCTCGACTCCGTGAGCGTCTCCTCGCCAGTGTTTCTCACACTGTTCTTTGCAGGCTGTGGAGGAAGCCCCATTTCTGCACCTCTCTCTCTCTCTCTCTCTCCACCCCTCTTTCTCTCTCTCTCTTTTCTCTCTCTCCTCTCAGCAGTTTGAGTTGCCCTCCTTGCCGTCAGATGTGTCCGGGTGCTTTGTTGTGTCCGTGTCGGGTCTGTTGTCACCGTGGACGTTCCTCTGTGGAGCTGCCAGGAGGGGACAGGGGGTGGCCCCGGGGCCACTGCTGCTCCTCCAGCTCCAGTGGCTCAACAGGAGCCTCTGGAGAGGGGGGGGGAGGGTTCCCATCCCTCTCCAAAACTTCCAGGCTTGGGTTTGCCCGGGGCAGCCTTGCAGCTGGAGTAGCCCAGTTTTAGGAACAGGAAGCCAGGCTGTCTCGTGGTGGATGGCTCCAGGCTGGGATTCGAGGATTCCTGGCTCCCTGCTCTTCAATCTCCATCCCAATTTCTAACCTTCCCCTCCATCTCACCCCCTCAGTCCTTCCCTGGAGAGTATTTCCTGCAAGGCACTGCAGAGGTGGCACCAGGGGGAAATTTGGGACACTCATCGAGGGATTGGGGGCACTGGAACATCTCTGGGCTCATCCCAAAGCGCTTAGAGCCTGAAGAGACCCCAAAATCCGACCTAGAGGGTTTCTTACAGATGTGTGACCGAGTCACCTCTGAGGATCCCTTACCCATGGGCAGGGGGTTGGTGACAAAACCAGCCTGGAGAGAGGTGGCAGGGCCCTGGGACACGGAGCTTCCATGTGCTCGGACGTGTGTGTGGTCAGGAGTGGTTTCTTGTCCTGGGATTTCTCTCTCTCGCTCTCTCTGCCACCGCCATCCTCCTCAGTGGTGTCCTCCAGGCTGCTCCGGGTCTCTCACCTGTTCACACCTGGTGTCTTCTTCTTCTTTTGCCCCCCCCGGGCTGTAGCTAAAACTCAGGATGGTGTGGCCTTAGAGATCCAGCCCCTGAAGAGCCAGGAGGGGGTGGAGAACGAGGAGAAGGAGAAGAAGAAGGTGAAAGTGCCCAAGAAGGAGAAGTCGGTGCTGCAGGGGAAGCTCACACGCCTGGCCGTGCAGATTGGGAAGGCAGGTGAGTGACAGTGACAGTGAGCCCTGAGCTGCTCTGGTAGGGCTGTCCCTGTCCCCTCACCTCATCTTTGTCCCCATCCCCAGTGTCCCCAGAGCTGCTGGGGCAGGGCTGACCCTGTCCCCTGTGTCCCCTCACCTCGTCCATGTCCCCAGTGACCCCAGAGCTGCTGGGGCAGGGCTGACCCTGTCCCCTGTGTCCCCTCACCTCGTCCCTGTCCCCAGTGACCCCAGAGCTGCTGGGGCAGGGCTGTGACTGTCCCCTGTGTCCCCTCACCTCGTCCTTGTCTCCATCCCCAGTGTCCCCAGAGCTGGTAGGGAAGGGCTGTGCCTGTCCCCTCACCTCGTCCTGTCCCCTCTGTCCCCTTACCTCATCCTTGTTCCTGTCCCCTGAGCTGGACAGGGTTGACCCTGTCCCCTGTGTCCCCTCACCTGCTGGGATAGGGCTGTGACTGTCCCTTCTGTCACCTCTCCTTGTCCTGTCCCCTGTGATCCCAGAGCTGCTGGGGCAGGGCTGTCCCTGTCCCCTGTGTCCCCTCGCCTTGTCTTGTCCCCAGTGACCACAGAGATGCTGGGGTAGGGCTGTCCCTGTCCTCAGTGTCCTCTCATCTCGTTTTTCTCCCTGTCCCCCGTGTTCCCAGAGCTGATGGGATAGGGCTGTCCCTGTCCCCTGTGTCCCCTCACCTTGTCCTGTTCCCAGTGTCCCCAGAACTGCTGGGGCAGGGCTGTCCCTGTCCCCTGTGTGCCCTCACTTCATCCTAACCCTGTGACCCCAGAACTGCTGGGAAAGGGGCTGTCCCTGTCCTCAGTGTCCCCTCACCTCGTTCTTGTCCCTGTCCCCCGTGTCCCCTCACCTTGTCCTGTCCCCCGTGTCCCCTCACCTGGCTCTCATCCCCAGGCCTGATCATGTCGGCCATCACCGTCATCATCCTGGTGCTCTACTTCGTCATCGACACCTTTGGGGTGCAGAAGCGGCCCTGGCTGGCCGAGTGCACCCCCATCTACATCCAGTACTTCGTCAAGTTCTTCATCATCGGTGTCACCGTGCTGGTGGTGGCCGTGCCCGAGGGGCTCCCGCTGGCCGTCACCATCTCGCTGGCTTACTCTGTCAAGGTGAGGCAGGGCAGGAGGGCTCGGGGGGGGGTTTAAGCTGGGCTTTGCAGCACTCAGGAGAGCTTTGTCACCAGTCTCTGTTTCCCCCCAGAGCCAGGGTTGATGCAAACACGGTTGAGGTGATTCTCGTGTTCGGGTTTGGGTGTTTCTTGTATTTTATCAGAAATTACAGAAAGTGGGGCAGCACCTCCAGCTCCTTGCTAGAAATGGGGGGAAAAAATGGCCCCAGCTGAGGCTGCTTCAAGGCCTTTTAAAGCCAAACAAACCAATAAAAGTTTAACACCTCCATTATTGATCCTTTAACCCAATAATAGATTCTTAGAGTGACATTGACTGACCAACCAAAGGTCACTGCCTGAGTTCTGTGGAGAAAACTGAAAAAGAAGATGAACAAAGAGAAAGACACCACCCAAAATTCTCCATCTTGTCCCATACCCACCACTATTGTGTAAAAACCTCAAATTTAAAACCCATCACCAAGTGAAAACACACACACAGCTAACCTGTAGCTGTGGAAAGGGGTATTAACCCTTTAGGTGCAGCAGAAATAAAACACAGCTACGTGGTTACCCTTCAGGATAGGAGGGAGACAAGTTTTATTTAGAAACCCCCGTGCTGAAGTACAGTTTTTTCCAAAATTTAAAAGACAGGGTGAATCTGATTGGTGCAGAGAGAAGACACCCCTCTGCCAGGCCTGGCCACACACTGAAACAGGTGTTTTATTTTTGTTATTAATTCCATTCTGTTGTTTTCACCAGCTTATCATCCTGGGAGAATTGCTCCCCAGCTAAAGCTAAAACCAGTTTATCATTCTGAGAGCAGAGCCGAGAAGCTCTGGCCTGGAATATTTTCCAGGCTGCCACTGATGCCTCGAGGAGCTGGAACAGAGGCTACACACAGAGTTAAGGAGAATAAAATGAGTATTTATTTATTTATTGAGAGGCCTACAAAAGCCACACCCTGGCAATATCAGTGGCCCTTACCTGGATGGCTCCAAGATGGAAACAAAAGGAGGGGTTGGTCCCAAAATCTCACATTTTTATAGGTTTTGGTTCATTTGCATGAACCCACCCTCCTCTTTCCACCTTGTTTGTGCTCAGGGCCTGAAGTTTGGAGAAACTGTCCTTGAGTTCTCAACTGGAATGGGATTGTTTTGTCTTCATCACCCCAGCACATCAGAAAAGCACATCCAAGGAGAATAAAACTTAAAGTTTAAGGCATCACCATCCTCCCAGCTTTCTCATGTGTGTGTCCACACTAACCTGTTGGGAAGGATGAATTAGGGAAACCTGATAAATACGAGGGCCTAGCAAAAGACTTGGAGAATATGGAAAATATAAGTGAAATAGAAATGAGAGCAATTTTTGACTGTGTGGCTGAAAGCAACTGAATGCCTGAAGGCTCCTTTGGTTAGATAATGTTGGATGCTGAGAATACCAAAAATCAAACAGACATCCTCCCTAGGCACGGCAGGAAGGGTCCCAGATAAAATTTAGAGATGAGAAAAGCAGTAAAACACGGTGATACAGTGATTCCTATAGGTTGCATGCAAATGTTAGAGAATTTGTATCTTAGATTGGTTAATGGAAATTAAAATATTCAACATAGAATAAGATTTATTGTATTGTAAATGGGAAAATTTCTCTCCTTGTTCTTACTTTTTAAGCTCTCTTACTCTCTCCTCTCACTCTTGCTCTGTCCCTCTCTCTCTGTCCTGCTCTGAGCTGTGGCTGCAGTTCCAGCAGGGCCTCATATAAACCCAAACCCTACAAAACAAACTGCAAAAATCAAGACCAGAACACGGAGAGCACCTGAGTTTGTCCCGACCATCCCCACGAAATAAATCCTACACTAACCCACCGCCCATTTATGATTTTATCTCATCACTCACATTTACAAGCCTCCTCCAAGGTCTCCGGTGCCGAGCTGTGTTTTCCAAAGGAGCGGGGGGGGCGATCTGGAAGCACAGCAACCCCTCTCCAGATTGCTGAACACCCCAAACCCCCCATCTGTTTGCAGAAAATGATGAAGGACAACAACCTGGTGAGGCACCTGGACGCGTGTGAGACCATGGGCAACGCCACGGCCATCTGCTCGGACAAGACGGGCACGCTGACCATGAACCGCATGACGGTGGTGCAGGCCTTCGTGGGGGACACTCATTTCCGCCAGATCCCCGACCCCGAGGCCATCCTGCCCAAAATCCTCGACCTCATCGTGCACGGCGTGGCCATCAACTCGGCCTACACCTCCAAAATCCTGGTGAGGCGCCGCGCTTCGTCCCGCACGGGGGTGGCACCGGGGATGGCACGGGGATGGCACGGCTTCTCCTGCTTTGGGAATGGGTTTGGCACTGCTTCTCCTGCTTTTGGCATGGCTTTTCCTGCTTTTGGCATGGCTTTTCCTGCTTTTGGCATGGCTTTTCCTGCTTTTGGCAGGGCTTCTGCCTTTGGCACGGGGTTGGCACAGTTTTTCCTGCTTTTGGCACGGCTTTTCCTGCTTTTGGCATGGGTTTGGCACAACTTCTCCTGCTTTTGGCATGGGTTTGGCACGGCTTTTCCTGCTTTTGGCATGGGTTTGGCACAGCTCTTCCTGCTTTTGGCATGGGTTTGGCACAGCTCTTCCTGCTTTTGGCACAGCTTCTCCTGCTTTTGACACAACTTTTCCTGCTTTTGTCACGGCTTTTCCTGCTTTTGGCACAAGTTTTCCTACTTTTACTGTGGCTTTCCTGCTTTTGCCACGGGTTTGGCACAGCTTTTCCTGCTTTCAGCACAGCTTTTCCTGCTTTCAGCACAGCTTTTTCCTGCTTTTACCACATTTTCCTGCCTTTGGCAGGGTTTTCCCATCCTTTTGGCACAGCTTTTCCTGCTTTTTGCAGGGCTTTTCCTGCTTTTACCACGGATTTTCCTACTTTTGGCAGGATTTTTTCATCCTTTTGCCATGGCTTTTCCTTCTTTTGCCATGGCTTTTCCTGCTTTTGCTGCTTTGGGCAGAACTTTTCCTGCTTTTGGCACGGGTTTGGCATGAATTTCCCTGCTTTTCCCGCTGTGTTTTTCCTGCTTTTAGCACGGATTTTCCATCCTTTTTGCAGCCTCCAGAGAAGGAAGGGGGGCTGCCCCGCCAGGTGGGCAACAAGACCGAGTGTGCCCTGCTGGGCTTCGTGCTGGACCTGAAGCAGGATTACCAGGCCGTGAGGAACGAGGTGCCCGAGGAGAAGCTTTACAAAGTTTACACCTTCAACTCCGTGCGCAAATCCATGAGCACCGTGCTCAGGAGCAGCGGCGGCGGCTTCCGCATGTACAGCAAGGGCGCCTCCGAGATCATCCTGCGCAAGTAAATCCTGCTCCTGCCCCCCCTGCCCTGGGATCGCCGGGATCTGCTGTGCCCACGGGGCGGGGATGGATGGTGGGAGGTGCCCATGGGGCAGGGATGGAGGGTGGGAGGTGCCCGTGGGGCGGGGAGGGATGGTGGGAGGTGCCCATGGGGCAGGGATGGATGGTGGGAGATGCCCATGGGGCAGGGATGGATGGTGGGAGGTGCCCATGGGGCGGGGATGGAGGGTGGGAGGTGTCCATGGGGCAGGGATGGATGGTGGGAGGTGCCCATGGGGCAGGGATGGAGGGTGGGAGGTGCCCATGGGGCAGGGATGGAGGGTGGGAGGTGCCCATGGGGCAGGCAGGGATGGTGGGAGGTGCCCATGGGGTTTTTGGGGGGTTTAGGGAAGCTGGAGGGGGCTGTGGAAGGGGAACGTGCCCCTTTTTGTGGATGGGGTTGCAGGAATGTGCTGAGTATTTTTTGGGTGGGTTTGGGGAAGCTGGAAGGAGCTGTGGAAAAGGGAACAGCCCCTTTTTGTGGTGCCAGGATTGTGCCACTGCCTCACCTCCCACTCCCTCCTCAGGTGCACCAAGATCCTGGACAAGAACGGGGAGCCCCGGCTGTTCAAGGTGAAGGACAGGGACGAGATGGTGAAGAAGGTGATCGAGCCCATGGCCTGCCACGGGCTCAGGACCATCTGCCTGGCATTCCGGGACTTCCCTGCCGACACAGAGCCCGACTGGGACAGCGAGAACGAGATCCTGTCAGACCTGACCTGCATTGCTGTGGTGGGGATTGAGGATCCTGTAAGGCCTGAGGTACCAAATCCCCCCTGTCCTGTGCTGATCCCGGCCCTATTCCTGCTGCTCGGGGCCATGATCCCTTCAGGAATTCCAGCATTCCCTCTGTGCCCATCCCCGATGTGCCCCCAGCTCCCTGCTGCAGGTGTTTCTCTCCCATTTTTGGACTAAACAACACCATGGCAGCATGTTCCCACCCGAAATTCCCAATTTTTGGGTTCTGTGCTGCTCCAGGCTGCGCCAAAGGTGGATGGAAACAGCCAGGAAGAATCCCTGAGCTCCTGGAGCTGGTTTTTCTGAGCTGTCTGCTGGGCTAATGCAATAATTCCCTCTGTTCCTGCCTCTGGATTGCAGTTTGGAGCTCCCCCCCTGCTCTGCTGCTCCCTGATGAGATATTCTGGGATCTGGCAATCTGGGAATTGCATTACAGATCCCTGGCTGCAGCGGCTCTGGAGGCTCCTGATTCGATTTGCTCATTCCTCACTCAAACATCCTCTCTCCCCTCAGTGCTCCCTGATGGATAAAGCCATTGGTGGGGTGGGAGAGGAGGAAATCCCTGTTTTTTATGGATGGGCACCCAGGGGAGGTGACAGTGAGGTGACAGCGAGGTCCCTTCCCCTTGGGGTGGCAGTTGCAGCTCCCTCTCCCCCCTCCAGAGCCTTTTCCAGATCCTTTCGGGAACAAGGAGCTGCCACATTCCCGGAATTCCCAGTGCCACCCCCGTCCCTGTCCCCAGGTGCCCGATGCCATCCTGAAGTGCCAGCGCGCCGGCATCACCGTGCGCATGGTGACAGGGGACAACATCAACACTGCCCGTGCCATCGCCACCAAGTGTGGCATCCTGCTGCCCGGGGAGGACTTCCTGTGCCTGGAGGGGAAGGAATTCAACAGGCTCATCCGAAACGAGAAGGGAGAGGTGGGGCAGGGCCGGGGAGGCGCCTCCAGCAGCACAAAGAGAAAATCGCCATGGGTGTCCCAAAATCCCCCTGGGTGTCCCAAAATCGCCATGGGTGTCCCAAAATCATGATGGGTGTCCCAAAATCCTGATGGGTGTCCCAAAATCCTGATGGGTGTCCCAAATCCTCATGGGTGTCCCAAAATCCTGATGGGTGTCCCAAAATCCCCATGGGTGTTCCAAATTCTGATGGGTGTCCCAAAATCCCCCTGGGTGTTCCAAATTCTGATGGGTGTCCCAAAATCCCCCTGGGTGTCCCAAATCCTGATGGGTGTCCCAAAATCCCCATGGGTGTCCCAAATCCCCATGGGTGTCCCAAATCCCCATGGGTGTCCCAAATCCTCATGGGTGTCCCAAAATCCCCCTGGGTGTCCCAAATCCTGTTGGGTGTCCCAAATCCCCATGGGTGTCCCAAAATCCTGATGGGTGTCCCAAATTCCCATGGGTGTCCCAAATCCTGATGGGTGTCCCAAAATCCCCATGGGTGTCCCAAAATCCTGATGGGTGTCCCAAATTCCCATGGGTGTCCCAAATCCTGATGGGTGTCCCAAAATCCTCATGGGTGTCCCAAAATCCCCCTGGGTGTCCCAAAATCCTGAAGGGTGTCCCAAATCATGATGGGTTTTCAGAATCCTGATGGATTTCCCACATCCTGATGGCTGTCCTAAATCCTAATGGGTTTTTCAGATCCTGCTGGGTTTTCCAAGTCCTGTTGGGTTTCCCAAATCCTCCTGGGTTTTCAGAATCCTGGTGGATTTTACAAATCTTACTGGGTTTCCCAAATCCCACTGATTTTCCCAAACCCCGCTGGGTTTTCAGAATCCTGATGGATTTTACAAATCTTACTGGGTTTCCCAAATCCCACTGATTTTCCCAAACCCTGCTGGGTTTTCCCCTTCTCCCTGCACAGGGAAGCTGCTGGGATGCTCAGCAGTGCTTGGGGTGAAGCCACTGCCCTGCCCTGCTTGGGATTCACTCTCTGGTGGGACAGGAAATTCCTGGAGGGAATTCACCTCCCTTTTTTTTTCCCCTGGTCCTGCAGGTGGAGCAGGAGCAGCTGGACAAGATCTGGCCCAAGCTGAGGGTGCTGGCACGTTCCTCACCCACGGACAAGCACACCCTGGTGAAAGGTGGGCACTGCCCCTCCCCAGGGCTCATCCCTGGCATTTTTCCAGCCTGATGGAGCTTTTCCCCTTTCCCATTTTTATTTTCCTTTTTGATTTTTTTTTTTTTCCAATTTCTCGTTCCCATCGCAGGAATCATCGACAGCACCGTGGGTGACCAGAGGCAGGTGGTGGCCGTGACAGGGGATGGGACCAACGATGGCCCAGCCCTGAAGAAAGCAGATGTTGGGTTTGCCATGGTAGGGCCGGTTTTGGGGTTTGCCTTTGCTCTGTGGGGTCGCTGGGCTGTGCTGAGTGGGTTTTGGGTGGGTTTGGGAAGGGTGCAGGGGGTTGTGGAAGGGGGAATGTGCCCCTTTTTAGTGGATGGGGTGACAGGAATGTGCCAAATTTTTTGGGGTGCATTTAGGAAGTCTGGAGGAGGGGGGCGTGTCCCTTCTATAGATGGGGTGACAGCAATGTGCTGAGCGTTTTTTGGGGGGGATTTAGGAAATCTGGAGGGGGCTGTGGAAAAGGGGAATGTGCCCCTTTAGTGGATGGGGTGTCAGGAATGTGCCGAGTGTTTTTTTGGGTTCATTTAGAGGGGGGATGTGTCCCTTCTATGGATGGGGTTCCAGGAATGTGCTGAGTATTTTTTGGGTGGGTTTGGGAAAGCTGGAAGGAGCTGTGGGAGGGGAATGCCCCCATTTTTGTGCACGGGGTGCCAGGAATGTGCCGAGTGTTTTTTTTTTGGGGGGGGATGTTTCCACTGGAATCGTTTCCACGCCATGGAAACTTTTCCAAATCTCTAGGACGGCCTAAAAACCCAAAAAGAGAATTTTCTTAGGATGTTTGATCTGAGTCTGAGCTGCACAGGACTGTGAGCAAGGGGTTGGGAATTCCTTGGAGGTCCCAGAGCAGGGACCTGCCCTTTCCTGGTGTTTCTTCCATAATTTGGTTTTCCTTGCAGCTCTTCACCCCAATTCCAGGCACAGTGATGGATCAGGCTTTGGGAATTTATTTCTGGTGGAAAACTCCATTTTGATGCTTTTCTATCCTGTCTGAAAGGAGCAGGGAAATAAACCTGTTGTGTTTAACAGGTTCCCTGTGGATTAATTTTAGGGATGTGAGCAGGAGCTGGATGGGGAGGAGGCTGCACAGGGAATTTTGAGCAAACGATTTTTGGGAAATGTTTTTAGGAACGTGTTGAGCATCCAAATGCAATTCCAGAACCTTTAGGACGAGCAGGGAAGGTTCCCCTAAACCCCATGCCCTGCAGCAGGCAGGGATTTCCCCTTTGAGGTGGGATTGGGATCTGGGATAATCCGGGAAAACGCCGGGGAAAGGGAATGGGCTTTGGGAACAGCTTGGAATTCCTGCATGGAATTCCTGCATGGAATTCCTGGGGGGCGAGCGCCTCTCTGTGCCAGCACCGGGAAACGCAGCCCTGCAGATTTTTGGGAAGACTGGAGAGATTTTTTTTGGAAAGTCTGGAGATTTTTTGGGAAGTCTGGAGATTTTTTTTTTGGGAAGCTGCAGGGCCGCTCTCACCCCGGGGCAGGGCAGGAACCTCTGGGCTCAGTTCTCCTCCTTTGGGCCACCAGCCCGGGATGGAGCCATTCCCTGCCCTGAGCAGGGAGCTGCTTTCCAGCTGTTTTCCAGCTGTTTCCTGTCTTTTTTTCCTGGCTGTTTCCTGGCTGTTTTCCAAGCCATTTTCCTGGCTTTTTTCTGTTTCCCAGCTGTGTCCCAGCTGTTTTATGGCTGTTTCCCAACCATTTTCCAGCTGTTTTCCACCTGTTTCCTGGTTGGTTTGTTTGTTTGTTTTTTTCTGGCTGTTTTCCAGCTGTGTCCCAGCTGTTTCCTGGCCATTTCCTGGCTGTTTCCCAGCCTTTTTCCAGTTGTTTCCCAGCTGTGCCCCAGCCATTTTCCAGGGTTTTTTTTCCAACTACATCCTGGCCATTTCCCAGCTGTTTCCTGGCTTTTTTTTCTGACTGTTTCCCATCTGACTGTTTCCCAGCCATTTCCCAGCTGTTTCCCAACCATTTTCCAGTTGTTTCCCAGCTGTTTCCTGGCTTTTTTTTCTGACTGTTTCCCAGCTGGCTGTTTCCCAGCTTTTTTCCACCTGTTTCCTGTTTGTTTTTTTTTGCTGGCTGTTTCCCAGCCATTTTCCAGTTGTTTCCCAGCTGTGTCCCAGCTGTTTCCCAGCTGTTTCCTGGCTTTTTTTCTGACTGTTTCCCAGCTGGCTGTTTCCCAGCCATTTTCCAGCTGTTTTCCAGCTTTTTCCCACCTGTTTCCTGTTTTTTTTTTCTGGCTGTTTCCCAGCTGTTTCCCAGCCATTCTCCAGCTGTTTCCTGGCCATTTCCTGGCTGTTTCCCAGCCGTTTCCCAGCCGTTTCCCAGCCGTTTCCCAGCTGTTTCCCAGCCGTTTCCCAGCTGTTTCCCAGCTGTTTCCCAGCTTCTCTGCCCCACGGCTCTGTCTGGGAAAAAGCTGAGCCTGTCCTTGAAGTTTCTCGAGCTCTGCTGCCCCGGCCAAACACAGCCTGGCAGCAGCCCCAGGGCATTTCCTGCTGGGAGCAGTTCTGGGAAGCAGCAGAGCCAGGCAGGGACTGTCACTCAGGCCTGGCTTTGTCCCCAAGGGCATTGCTGGCACGGACGTGGCCAAGGAGGCGTCTGACATCATCCTGACCGACGAC
Organism: Sturnus vulgaris; assembly: GCF_052056855.1. Taxonomy (NCBI): domain Eukaryota; kingdom Metazoa; phylum Chordata; class Aves; order Passeriformes; family Sturnidae; genus Sturnus; species Sturnus vulgaris. The sequence goes on from NC_142271.1 coordinate 4,327,936, forward strand.
AACTTCACCAGCATCGTCAAGGCCGTCATGTGGGGCCGCAACGTCTACGACAGCATCTCCAAATTCCTGCAGTTCCAGCTCACCGTCAACGTGGTGGCCGTGATCGTGGCCTTCACCGGGGCCTGCATCACACAGGTGAGCTCACCTGGGCAGGTGGGACATGGGGAAAGTGTCATTGTGGTCTTTACCGGGGCCTGCATCACACAGGTGAGCTCACCTGGGCAGGTGGGACATGGGGGAGGTCTCACCTGGGGGGCTGGGACATGGGGGAGGTGTGATTCTGGAGTTGTTTTCAGGAGGAGAACGAACCCAAGATTGACACAGGGTGGATTTTTTGGCAGGACTCTGCCCTGAAGGCCGTGCAAGGAACTTAGAGAAAAGGGGAAGTGTTTTTAGGAAGGTGTTAAACACCCAAGAATGATTCTAGAGAGGTTCTCAGGAGGAGAGTGAAACAAAGAGTGACACAGGGTGGATTTTTTGGCAGGACCTCTCCCCGAAAGCCGTGCAGGGAACTTGCAGAGATATTTGGGGAGTGGTCTAGGAAGCTGTTAAATACTCCAGAGCCATTCTGGAGTTCTCTTCAGGAGGAGAGTGAACCCAAGAGTGACACAGGGTGGATTTTTTGGCAGGACTCTTCCCTGAAGGCCGTGCAGGGAACTTGGAGAAATATTTGGGAAATGTTTTTAGGAAAGTGTTAGATACCCAAGAATGATTCTAGAGAGGTTTTCAGGAGGAGAGTGAAGCAAAGAGGGAAGAAGGTTGATTTTTTTGCAGGACTCTTCCCTGAAGGCCGTGCAGGGAGCTTACAGAAATATTTGAGGAGTATTTTTAGGAAGATGTTGCCCAGAGCCTTTCTGGAGTTCTCTGCAGGAGGAGAGTGAAACAAAGAGTGACACAGGGTGGATTTTTTGGCAGGACCCTCCCCTGAAGGGAACTTGGAGAAATATATGGGAAGTGTTTTTAGGAAAGCATTAAATATCCCAGAGCAATCCTGGAGAGGTTTTCAGGAGGAAAGTGAAACAAAGAGTGACACTGGGTGGATTTTTTGGCAGGACTCTCCCCTGAAGGCCGTGCAGGGAACTTGGAGAAAAGGGGAAATGTTTGAGGAGTGTTTTTAGGAAAGCGTTAAATATCCCGGAGCAATCCTGGAGAGGTTTTCAGGAGGACAGCGAACCCAGGGGTGACACGGGGGTGGATTTTTTTTGGCAGGACTCTCCCCTGAAGGCCGTGCAGATGCTGTGGGTGAACCTGATCATGGACACGTTCGCCTCGCTGGCCTTGGCCACGGAGCCGCCGTCGGAGTCGCTGCTGCTGCGCAAACCCTACGGGAGGAACAAACCGCTCATCTCCCGCACCATGATGAAAAACATCCTGGGCCACGCCGTCTACCAGCTCACCATCATCTTCACCCTGCTCTTCGCTGGTGAGCACGTGGGGAGTGTGGGGAGAGGGGAAGGGGAGAGGGAGAAGGAAAGGGAAAGGGGAAAATGAGAAAGGGAAAGGGAAAAGGCAAGGGGAAGGAGAAAAGGGAAAGGAGAAGAGGGAAGGGAAGGGAAGGGAAGGGAAGGGAAGGAAAGGAAAGGAAAGGAAAGGAAAGGAAAGGAAAGGAAAGGAAAGGAAAGGAAAGGAAAGGAAAGGAAAGGAAAGGAAAGGAAAGGAAAGGAAAGGAAAGGAAAGGAAAGGAAAGGAAAGGAGAAAGGAAAAGGAGAAAAGGAAAGGGAAAGAAGAAAAGGTAAGGGGAAGGAAAAGAGAAATGGAAAGGAAATGAGAAAAGGAAAAAAGGAAAAGAGAAAAGGAAATGAGAAAAGGAAAAAAGGAAAAGAGAAAAGGAAAGAGAGAGAAAAGGAAAGGGAAAGGAAAAGGAGGAAAGGGAAGGAAAGGAAAAGGAAAAGGGCAGAGTCCCCTCCCTACCCTCAGCCCAGAGAATTCACAGAATCCCAGGGTTCAAGAGCCCTTCAAGATCCAACCCGGCCCAGCACCTGCACTAACCCAGGCACCCAGTGCCACATCCAGGCTTTTTTAAACACATCCAGGGATGGTGACTCCACCACCTCCCCGGGCAGACAATTCCAGAATTTTATCACTCTTCCCATGTAAAACATTTTCCTAACATCCAGCCTGAATTTCCCGTGGTGCAGTTTGAGTCTGTGTCTTATTTCTGTCAGTGCTGCCTGGAGAGAGACCAACCCCAGCTGAGCACAGCCACCTTTCAGGGAGGTGTAAGAGTGAGAAAATCACCCCTGAGTCTCCTTTTCTCCAGGATAAACACCCGCAGCTCCCTCAGTTGTTCCTCACAGGGTTTGTGTTCCAATCCCCTCACCAGGCTCTTTGCCTCCCCTGGATGTGTTTGTGTGGTTACTGAGAGAGCAATGACAGGAACACACGTGGGCTTTTTTAGAGAGAAGAAGGCATTTATTGAGAGTACAATTTGTACTTTTATAGGATGTTCTGCAGAGTTAAGACAAGATAGTAGCTCATTGGATAATTGGGAAAACGTTTCTGGGACTGTAGTACGAGTCTTACAGTTGGTATTAGGTGTTAATTTAATGTTCTTAATTTTATTTTGACTAAATTATCATCCTGGGGGAAAGTTTTCCTAACTGGTGCTGAACAAGCTGTCAGCTTGGGAATGGATGTGGGAGAGAACCAGGAGAAACTCCAGCCTGGGAATGATTTTTTCCTGGCTGTAATTTTCCTAGGTCTCTACCAGAGTGTCTCAACGTGCTCCCTAAGCTGAAGGAAGGAGCAGCATCTCCCCCTCTGCTCTCTGTCACTGGGCTGTGCCTTTCCCTTTCCACACTTCAATGAGGCCTTTGAGTGTGGAGGGAGCAGAAAACATTCATGAAGAAGAAAGCAAATTGTAAAACCCTCAAAAGATTAAAAAAACCCCTGTAAAACAATAACTGTGGTGTATGTAGATAGGAGGCCTTCACAGAATAAACCATGGATTTGTGCCTTTCTGCATATCCCAATCTCTTCACCCCGCTGGTCTGAGAGCTCCCCACGAGCCAAAATTCCATCTGGGCAAGGTTAGGGAATTTGCTCTGTCACTGGGGGCTGCAGGAGCAGCCTCAGGGACCCCAAAGGGACCCCAAAAACCCCCTCAGTGACATTGGAGGAAGCCTGACAGTAGCTCAAAGCAAAGTAAAGCACGGCACCAAACACGGGGCACCAAATGTGAAGTTAGGATTTCTGGGCACTGTTAGGCACCCAATTTCAGGATGTTTTTCTTTCACGAGCTGAGCAGCTCATAGTTACTGTATTTATTGTAAAAGCACATCAATTTCAAAGGCAAAAACACAGTAAAGCAATGGAATAAAAGCAAGTGGCAAAATGCAATGGTAAAATGCAATGGTAAAATGCACTAGCTTTTCTTAATGCATGTTTTTATATAGAAACTTTCCAACTAGCCAAGACACAAACTCAGACTGCTACTTTTTAAATTATTAGAATTTTAGTTTTTTTAGCACTGGGTCTATTTTGTTCGAACTGAAAAATGTAAGCAATATTTTAAACTCTAACTCTGTTATGTCTGAAGCTAGCTTCTTGGAGCTTAAAACTTATTCTACATACTTGCTTGCTTGCTCACCTATACTGAAATTTAAACTTTCACTTTTGCTTTATGTGCGAGTGGCCTGACATAATTCAGTCCATTCAAAGGCTTTAATTCAACCTCTGTGCTCTGATCTCTCTCGAAAAGATTCAAAGATTCCTGACTTACTAACTGTTGGGAAGGATGAATTAGGGAAACCTTATAAATATGAGTACCTAGCAAAAGACTTTGAGAATATGGAAAATATAAGTGAAATAGAAATGAGAGCAGTTTTGGACTGTGTGGCTGAAAGCAACTGAATGCCTGAAGGCTCCTTTGGTTAGATAATGTTGGATGCTGAGAATGCCAAAAATCAAACAGACATCCTCCCTAGGCACGGCAGGAAGGGTCCCAGATAAAATTTAAAAATAAAAAAAAGCAGTAAAACACGGTGATACAGTGATTCCTATAGGTTGCATGCAAATGTTAAAGAATTTGTATCTTGTATTAGATTGGTTAGTGGAAATTAAAATATTCAACGTAGAAGAAGATTTATTGTATTGTAAAGGGGAAAATCTCTCTCTTACACTCTCTTCTGTGTCCTGCTCTGAGCTGTGGCTGCAGTTCCAGCAGGGCCTCATATAAACCCAAACCCTACAAAATAAACTGCAAAAATCAAGACAGAACACAGAGAGCACCTGAGTTTGTCATGACCATCCCCACTCAGCAATTCCTACAGTCATGTAGAAATTAGAATATTCAACATAGAAGAAGATTTATTGTATTGTAAAGGGGGAAATCTCTCTCTTAAGCTCTCTTACACTCTTCTCTCTTCTCTTTTACTCTCTCCTCTCACTCTTGCTCTGTCCCTCTCTCTCTGTCCTGCTCTGAGCTGTGGCTGCAGTTCCAGCAGGGCCT